>NW_010253248.1:0-50701 GCF_000690775.1 Eurypyga helias | reverse complement strand
GGGCCCAAAACTGAACACCGTCCGCGAGGTGCGGCCTCACCAGTGCCGAGTACAGGGGGAGAATCACATCCCTGGACCTGCTGGCCACGCTGTTTTTTACATACATATAAATAGTTGTTTATCAGTGGTGTCAGTTGAATTTTGTGTCAAAATCAAGCTTGGCACAGATTATTCTGGGTCACCATCACTAAAAAAAATAATTAGAAGATGCTAGCTTAAAGCATTAAAAAAAGTCAAAGGGAAAATTGCCAAATTGTGAGATTAGTTTTAAAGTCATGATGGTTAAAATAGTTAAGTTTTTCTCTGAAGTCCTTAGAACTAAAAATTTACTTTTTTCAAATGAAACCAGAGACTCTCAGGTAATAACATAGCTTTAGGAACCAAAGATTTGGGAAAGTGCTGAACATCTCAAGGTCTACAGTAAACCTTGTAGAGCTGAACACTGCCATCTATCTATCTATTTTTCTTTTTCTGGTTCCTCAGTGTCTGAGTGCTGGAGGCACTCAAAGCAAGCAATACAACTGTCCATTGACTTAGCTCAAAGGTATCGTTCTGCAGTCCAGACCAGTGTGTGCGAAATGTTGTGTTGTGGGCTGCCTGAGCTTCAGAACTGAACTCCTGTTCCAACCTAAAATACGAATCTAGATGTGTATCCTAGGTCATGGTGGCAATCTTCTCTAATCTTTTCTTGCTATTACTATAGTGTACAAAACCACATGACAAGCAGAATGGAGATAATGTTGCTAATTAATAAAGCTACATATTACATGACTCTGGAAGCTTTGTATTTCTCTAAATTTTGGTTGTTAAACATCATACTTAAATGTACAACTATGTGAATAGTCATAATATTTTAAAACATTAGAATTGGACATGAATTAGTGTTGTCTAGTGACTTAAAGATCAAAAAATAGCTAGTCGTTTGTAGGTGAGGAGTTAGGAGTTTGCTAATTTTTCCTGGCAATCAAGCCCTCTGAAGGCATCTCAGTCTCCCCTAACCTCTCTCCCCTTGGATCAAGTTAATCCTTCCTTAGCAGACATGTTTCTTGCTCTGATATGTACCAATTCCACTTTTCTCCTGTCTGTTCAGATTCAGTAAAGCAAAGATTGAGATACCGTATTTCCTGTTGTAACCAAAACAGACTTTATTCATAGAATTCTGTCACTGACAGCAATTTCATTGTCAACAACCTCTTACTTCTTCACTTATAAACTTACCTTAGTAGTATCTAGATATTATGCTAACAGGTTTATTGGCTATGCCCAGGATAGTGCGGTGGTAGCAGAGATGAACGGCAGAACAGAAATATTTCTGGACAGATGTAATAAGAAAATACAAAACCAAATGCAGCTGAAAGCTGTTGTTTAAATTACAAAACAGTATTAAAAATCTCCCAGAACTATTCTGACAGAGTTTATGCTGAAATAATGCAGCCTGTGCCTTGCAGTTGTGTGACATGAAAACCACAGTTCAGTGGCCCATGTCTACATCTAATTGCTCTTCTTGGGTAAGGGGGCAGAGTCTGAGATCTCTAGAAAAGAACCATGAGGGAACATAAATCCTTCAATCCTGAAGATGTATGTGTGTATTTTAAGAGCTTTAAAGTGCAGTTCTCCCCAGGCTGTATAGAAACGACAGGTCATGAGAATAGACCAAGGGCTCCACTGCCAATTGTTGGTATTTATATTTACATTTCTATTTATGTTTATTTTGGTAATTTTTAGCTTCCAATCCAGAATAAGGTGATAATCAGAATGTATTCTTGGGGGGGGAGAAAGACATAATGTAGTTCTTTCAGCAAAGAAGGAGAAAAGAAAAAGGAGGTGTGAATGGGTGGGCTAAAGTAGGAGAGATGGCAGTGTTGGCTGCCTGGGAAAAGCGAAGTGCTTCACAGCCTAGACTGAAAGGGGACAGGGATCACTCTGTGACTGCCTCGTTCATTTATTGAATTGCAAATTGAATATGTAGCTCAGCAGTAGAAAAGCTGTGGAATTCACTCTGCTGACTGTCAGGAGACAAGATCAGTCTGTGATATTTTGGGCAGATCCAGTATTACACTATGGCATGATTACAGCATACCAGTAGTATCCCAATGGTGTTATTTTCATGCAGCCACCCCAGAAGTGTGTACAGAGAGGAATGACTTCCCAGAGCTGAGATGCTGATAAAGGAGCTGCCATTTCTCCATCTGTCTGGCCCTGTGTTACCTCAGTGCCATCACTGAAGATCAGGCTGCCATGAGCTAGCACCATGTCATGGTTACGTTGCTGTAAATGTCATTGCACTGGTTCATGGAAGGATTTATTAAAGACAAACATGTTTAGAGAGAAGTACTTAACTTTTCTTTGTGCCTTGGAATATCTTCCTCCTGTATTTAATCTTTTCAACCTGTTTGTGCATGCATCCCTTCAAAAGGATCTTCTACTTTTTTATATAGAGCTATGGGTGAGGCAGTGAGTTTTCAGGCAATAATGAGCTATCTGCAGACATTGCAAAATTCTTGTTGTGTGAAAGCTAGTAGCCAAATTGTTAAAAATCTGATTGCCTGGGGAAAGGTACTTGCCTTCACAGAGCTCTTCAGGACATGAACTGAGCTGCTTTATCATTGTGAAACCTTCCTGTTCTGAGTCCTTAATCATATTTGATTTATATACGTAAATTGGCCAAACTAATTTTGCTCATGGCTGAGCCAGGTTCAAACTGGGTTTCAGAAGTGCTTCTGAAACAATGCTATCCAGCTGATATCAATCACCAAAATCTTGTCAAGAGCATGGAAGATTATTATTTAGACTGCAGACTCATGAAGGAAGAAACAGGTTTTGTTACAAATTTAGGCAGGACTGAGCATAGCAGGATCTTATTCAGTCATGGAGGAGAACAGTCAAGAGTGCAGTATGTACAGCATGAATTTTAGATAATTTTACTGAGGTCAGTAAAATTATAGTAGATTAAATTGTAGGAGATTAAAACTTATTTTTCCACCCAGCATATCTGCACTCTGCATGAAGATAAAATTTAGATAAAGAATGCAAATACGAAGCTCTTAATCTTTTCACACACTGAAGTGCTCTGAAAGAACACAGGTAGCTGAATGGATATGAAAGGAATCTGTCATCTTGTTTTGTACACGCTCAAATCTTAACCAAAAGAAAGGTTAGCAGCACTACAAATCTACCCATTAATTTAAATTTAACTTGAAGATTTGATCCTCTAACTCTGGGTGCAGTGCTAACACGTGATAGTGGTTAAACTGGTAAAGCTGAAGTCTTTCTGGTTGGTTGTCTTCTCTAGAAGCTTTCTGGCTTATCTCAGAACAGAAAAGGATGTGGCTCTGTCACTGACTTCACTTCCTCTGTTATGGATCATCAGCGAGCTCCTTGCTACTGGATGGGCTGACTTGGACACTCCCTTCTGCCAACAGCTATGCTGTGTGTAACCAAAGCAAAGACAGCTGAGGTTGGGGAAAGACAGGTTGTTTTTCTTCTGCTGGTGTGTGTGCAACTGTAGGAGAAATTTTGAAAAGTCTGAATCGCTCTCATGCCTGCCTGGCTTCTGTTATAGAGAGCTATACAGATTGGGAAGAAAATCTCAGCCTAACTCTTAATTATTAATGGTCAAGTGCTTCCCTCTCTGTAACGAATGGGTCGGTTGCTTTTATGCAGATGTGCCCTGTTGGGGTAACTTTCTTTTTCTTCTGGCTTCCTTTGAAATTCATCTTTAAATAACATTTTGATATGATGTCTCATATATCCTGCCATTTAGAAATTACATCAAAAAAAAATAAAGTTTCTACAGTCTCTTGCTAAGTTTATAAAGGTTACATTTTTGACTTGTTGGTCTCATTAGTAAGTTTGTATACATACATATGCACACAGGTAATGTATTTGTATTTGGTCTATAAACCATCAAACTGTTGTAACATAAAGGCTAATTGGTGACAGATCTGTGTGCCTTGCACCCAGACATATCATAAGTCTGCTTCAGGTAAAGAAGGTAGTAAAATATTTTGTTATATATACTTGATTAGCATAGTTATATAAAACCAGTAAAACAAAGGTTAAGAGTACCTTTCTGCAACTGCTTGAAGGAATCAAATGTTTGGTATCCTCTCTGCAAGCAGGTAACACAGCTGGAGACTTGAACAGACTGGCACCTGGCAGAACAGACTAGTTCTGACTTACAGTACGGGAAGCAATCCTTTAGACCTATTTGGGCTTGAACCACAGGAATGTGATTTGCAATAAAGCTTAAGGAAGAAAGAGACCCATTTCTTTTCTGGCTCCTCATATCAAACATCTTGACCTCATAAACCAAGAAAGATCAAAATCTGGAGGCACCAGAGCCAAAATCGTGGCATCAGGCTTGACTAATATGTTGGATTAATGCACCACTCAGTTGTTAACAGACAGGTTGTCTATTAGTAACACATAAATACATTTGTGTTTGATATTGGTGTCTGTCTCAGAATACTCCCATTATGACTGTATGAGTTACCTAACGATAATAGCTGCAACACTGCCTTAGAATCATATCTGGCAGTTAAAATGTAATCATTTAGCAAAAAAAACCAAAAACAAAACCAACCAACCAAACAACAAAATAAAAACCCACCACAAAACAAAACAAAAAACCAAAAACAACAAACAAATCCTAACATAATCAAAAGTCTTAGATCTTTCCTGAATTTATTGATAGACCTTTGCTTTATGTTTTTTCCTCTTGTGGTTTGACTTTGGCTGATTAGAGTGGTGTTAATATGAGGCTTTCCCTTGGTGTCATCAGAATAGTCACAAGAACTTTGACATAACTAATATGTTGCTAAGAATATATCACCAACTGTTACTTTTCATTGTGTCACAGCTGAATAAAATATTAGCATACTCTGCATGTGTATCTGTCTAGGTATATGATGCTCATTAATGGCATTTCTCTTCTAAGAAAAGGTAAGAACTCTGTTGTGAAAGCAAATCAGGTCATCTACCAGATATATCTTAAATTACTTCACCATTAACCTTCTGTACTCTTTGTAAGTAGGATTTGCACACAAAGTAGGATTTTGATTGTGAATATATCATTTGAAAGCTGCCAGAACTGGTGGTGGAAGATTTTACACAGGATGCCCTTCTTCCATATTTCAGTCATGATAGCAATATGTCTGAATCTACTTATTCCCAGAGTGAGAAGTTGTTCCCAGTTGTTTGAGATTTAAAAGGGGATCCTGTCAACAGATTTCATCTACTGATCACTGTGGTCTTTTACTTAGGCTAAAACTACCACTTTCAGTATTTCTGATGCAGACTTAATTTGGTAGTAGTATTTCAATGTTAATACCCCAATAGGCTAGTTTTGCTGCAGTCACACCTAAGCAGCTTTACACCTGAATCTGCTAAACATTAGTTTCTCATTTTCCTCTCATTAGTATCACTGTCTTCAAGTACTCAGAAGAACAGAACATTAAAATTACACAGAAACCCAAAACAAAACAAAACCAAAACGACCAAAAATAGTTTACTACTTTCTTGCCATTGAAGTTACATGTTCCAGTGTAAAAGTAATACTGAAATGGTAAATATGAAACATCAAGCTTGGCAGGTCTTTTACAACTGTATTTTCTATACATTGTTTTGGAAAAAGAATTTTGCAATTCAAATATTTTGGCACAGGTAGTAATGGAGTTATGATTTGATTGAGACATATGGCAGCAAGGAAAAGAAGAATAAATAATGTCTTGACTGACTAGTGCTTGAATAAATCTTACATACATATTTGCTAATTGTAGCAGTTGTAGTTGTATCCACTCTCAGTTTATTTGCTTTGTACATATACCCATAACACATCTGCCTAGAAAAATTTTAATTGGTATTTGGATTGGAAGTCTTCGTGAAAGTTCTTTGTGTAGGTAGGCTGGTGGCTCAATATTGCAGCAAATGTGCTTAGTGCAGGCAAGATTTTTCTGGTTTGCAGTAGGGCATCACACATGAGTAAGAAAACCGAGGCATTCTGTCTTTCCTTTGCTGTGCTGTGGCTGCCGTAGGCACAAGGACTGCTCCCTCTGCCAGGCTGGAAGATCCCAGGTAGGAAGGCCAGGGACAGGGAATCTGCTGATGGGTCAGGGTGGCTCTCTACAGCCACTGAAATTTTTTAAAAAGAGTTTTATTATTGAAAATAGACTTTTTCTCTCCAAACTGATTTGTGTTTGCATGAAAAACTATTCCATCACTTCTTGTTTACTAGAACTTTTATTTGCCAGAAGAAGTTTCCTTATCTTTCCCTTCTTCACAAATACTAAACAGTCCAGGAAAAATATCCAAGCCAAATAACCATTTTCAGATTATATTTTCCTTTAAATGAAAGAACAGTCCCAGTTCAATTCTACAAGGAAATGTAATTCTCATTTTGCCTCTAACCCACTGGGATGACACTACGTGAGAGAGGTCATGCGAAGAGTTTGTGGACTGTGAGAGAAGGGAAGAGCTAACTACAATTGTTAGTTGAAGCCAGGTTGCTGTGCCCATTCTCCATGAGTACATATACCTGTAGCATGTCAGCCCTATTTCCATTGGCAAAATATTATGTCTGGGCGGAAGAAAAATGTCACCAGGAGTTTTGGCCAAAGTAACACTCTTCTAGACATTGTGTTACCGAGGGCTGGTACATTAAAGCTACAGTTTTCCCCTAAAAGTAGTTTAACATCAAGCAGCTTAACTCGTAATCTAGAGACAAAACCCAAGGTCTTGATCCCATGCTCATTAAAGCCAGCAGGAGTTTTGCCAATGTTTTCAGTAGGAACACGTTCAGGTTGCAAGTGAGTCTACCTTCCCAATGACTCCTTTGCTTCAAACATCTGTCCCCTTTTTTATTCAGCTAGGAGGTTTCTGTGAAGACTGCTTTTAAATGCCGTCTTTCTTGTAAAACCTTAAAGAACTCACCCAGCTAGGTCAAACTACAGTGAGGAGACTCTGAATTTTCAAACTTGTGGAAAAAGAAGAAAAATCAGTTAATTTTAAAATGGCTTAATACCCCGAAATGTGCTAAATAAAAGCATTATGTGAATGATTTCTTGATATGCATGGTTATCCTGAGAGTCACTTTAATGCAATGCCATCTTTTCTTCCTCTGTGACATACTGATCAAAATTCAATTCCTTTAAAAGAATTTATTGTTTCATATGACTGTTGTATTAGATAGCTTTATACTTCTATGTTCCAACTGGAACATCCAACTTGGTGTGAGATGCAATAGCCAAGTCCATGTCTTTTCTTATTTAGCCATCAGCAGTACTGTGCTGTGCTGCTCCCATTGCTCTAAGGTTAAAGCCTGTTTTGTGAAGGTGGCTTTTCCATGCTCTTTTGTAATCATTCTTTTCTTGGTTGTTATGGAGATAAAGCTTATGCAGTCCCTTTTCTGCTTACTTTATCATGCCCTGGGTCCAATAGCACAGTAAACAAGCTATTAGGCAAACTATTTATCTATGTAGTACTGCAAGTTCAGACCTCTATTATTTAAGGTATGACTCTTTTTTTCAGGTATGTTTGTCTGGAATTGATTCAATTTTTCTTTTTCCAAATTGTACTAGCTTTTCCTGGATTTTAAAAAAAAGATCAGGATAACCGTTTTGTTAAATATGTCTTTTCCCCAAAATAACAGTGTCAGTTGTCAGACAAGCTTGTGATTCAGCTATTAAGTACAACATTATCCAATCTAATCATTTGCACATGAAATAGATGATAACATAAGGTATTTCAGATCATTTTCTCATGAACATCAGTGAATTAAAATGTTTCAAATCCTTTTCTACTAGCTGGTTATAGTTAAAGTTATTTGAAAGCCTCTTTATGATTTAAGAAAAATAATGCTAAATCATGTTACCTTCCCTCTCTGCATATCCCACTGAGAAATTAGATGTGATTTTCTGACTAAATAATTGCTCAATTTGCTATATTCCATTGAAGAATCAATTCTGAGTAGGTCAAGGTCGTTATTTTTAAAGTGGGGTTCTTTTGGTTTTGGTGTTTGGTGTTTTTTTTTTTTTTTGTTAGATGACACTAGCGCTGAAAAGGTACTTATGGAAGTGTCATGAATTATCTACAGGGATTCTGAATCCATCTGTGCTTCCTACCTTGCAGAGAAATGTCCCTGGTCACAAACTACATTTCTTGAGTGTTGCCTCACGGGAGGTGCAGCACAGCAGAGTCATTCCATGAGCAAGGCTTCCTCACTGGGCTTCACCCCTGGGGGCAGAGTGCAGCCACCCCACTGAACCTTCCCCCAGCCAAGAGGCTCTTCCACCCAGGGAGCCGAACACCGTGCCCAGCCTACACTAGAGTAATGAAACCCTAGCTCTCTGCAGGAGAGAAATCAGTTCTCAACCACTGCTTTGGAGGCATGTTTCTGTTGAAAGCCAGAGGTTTGTAAATTCCCTATATCCTCAGTTGCACAGGTAAAACCTCTGCTGCACTGAAATGTCTGAACCCTTAACTGCATTCATAAATTGCTGGAGAGTCTTTGTTCAAGAAAAGAAAAAACATTTCTGGCAGTTATAAAATAAGATACATAGAATATCTTCATGGCTGTATTCTGCTCCTCAGGGACCACATTAAGCATAAAACATCAACCTTCCTCAATTCCTGAAATTCATTAAATAGAAAAAGAAATGATCCTGGGAAATGCTTTGGGAAAGAACTCTGCCTATGGAAACATATCATTAGATCATCATCTTATAACTCTTGGGAGGGGAAAAAAAAGCAAAACACAACGGTTTTAGTTCTCTCTTTTGCTCCATTCCTGTAACTTCTATCATGGATTATTCTATTGTGAGACTTAATCCTGTAGATAAAATGACTCCTCTTACTGCTGTGCTGACTTGGGTATATTGCATTATGCAGTAATTTTCTTTTAATCTTTATCAAATAAAAGACATGCTAGGACAGTTTTGTTAAACCAGCTATCTATTATAGCTTTATTTTAGTTCCAGTCAGTATAAGCAATGATGATTTCAAAAAACTTTTCCATGGCACCTCAACAGTGAACATGCAATATGTTGTCCACTGTTTATAACATAATCTCATTTTTTTTTCTCTAGAGTAATATAATATAATTTGTAGATACCAGTCATTCTGTGAGAACAACTATCTTTATTTTTAGCATCAATTTTTCAAACTCCATAATGTCAAGGGAGAGAGTTCAGTCTTAGTGTGGGATTCAGTGGAGTTGCATCTGAGTAAATCAAGGTTGAGTCTAGTGTAAAAATGTTTAGTATTCTATTACAGTCTTGTAGTTTTGGGGTGGAGGTGTTGGTTTAGTATTATATTGTTAACTTATGGGTGTGCATAGAGGATGTAACGCAGCCAGCCCTGCTCTGTCACTGCCATACTATGCGATTGTGTAAATGGGGTAGAAGGCAGGGAGAGATGTACAGTCCCATCTACCTTCTTATAAATGTATGTATCTATACAACATATTTACATGCATATGTGTATCTATATATGTACTTATATATGTACTCTTTTTGTACCCCTGAGACATGAAAACACAGGCGCTTCACACACACACACACACCCCTGTATTTGACTATAGTTAAATCCTCAATTACTTGTTCAGGATTTTGTGATGGGTTGACCTTGGCAGGGTCACCTTGCCACTTAATACAGATTTAAAATAAAATGCCATTTCTTGAACATTTTTAAAGTGGGCATATTACTCATTTAAGGTGCCAAGTGTGGCATTTCTACATAGCAGTGCCTACTTAGGCTTCTCTTTGGGATATGCTATCTCAAAAAGCACCCTTCAGCCTTAACTGGGTGGAACTATCTCTGAGAGAGGTGGCAGCTGGTCTTTCTGCTTGTATTCAACCCTTGATGTCTCTGTACAGAGTGGCACCAGCAGAGCTGATGGTGGAGTTTCATCACTTAATGATCATGAGCAAACTCAGTATGTTATGTCTGTGCTTTCCTGTGATCAGGGCCTATGCCTCCACTTTATCCCCTAGGGATTCAACAAGTCTTGATAAATATTAGCGAGTAATAAGGCATTATCAGGCAGGGTTCATCATTGACTGGCATTGAACCAGAGGAATAAATACAAGTTGAAGCTGATTGATAATGACTAATCTCAGCACCATCTGTCAGTGGTACATCTGTCCAAACCCTGTGGTTCTGCATCTTGTCTAGCACCACTTTGGAGAGGGCCAAGCTGCCAACTTTGCTGCATCTTGGCTTAAGAAAAGAACCCTTTAGGAATGAGCCGCTGTACTGCTAAAAGGTTCCTGCTGTTGAGATGCTAGTGCATACCATATACAACCATTTCAGCAAATTCCAACTTTGTTCTCTATCAACAGTTATGTAGAAATATTTCACTGAAATGAATTGCTGTACAATACATCAGCCTTGTCATATCTCTTAGACTCCCTGACTGCACAGATTAATCTTGGAGGGAGAAACATATTTCCCAGGCATTTACTGTTTGTGGAATCATATGGAAAGAGAATGCATGATCGTTAGGTATACAGTTTAGTCACCTCAGTTGGAGGGGTGCATGTTTCTCAGGGGTGATGAAGCAATGAATAAATTAGGTTACATCAAGTGAATACTAATAAACATTACCCCACCACCATGTATGCAGCATAAGCTGTGTCTTACAGAAAGTATTTAAGAAATACTTCAGAATTCTACAAAATGTTCTACTTCAATTCTTCAAGTTACAAACCCAGGTTACCTTAACACAGCATAGGAAAGAGAAAAATAACTATGCTTAAAACGCCTCTGACAGCTTTCTCATACACTAGAGTGTCACAAGCTTAAATCTGAATTGCAAAATCTACCAGAAGAAACAAATGTTGTATTGCCATCTCTTGTCAGAGCTGATTTTTAAGTCCTACTGATAGACTCATCTATCCAGGATTTATTACATGAGGGAAGAGCACCTTTTAGCCCACTTGTTCACAGAGCTCAACCATCTTCTTTTCCTACAGTTTTCCACAGGTCAGCAGTGTGGTCTGTCTCTCCTCTTGCAGATCAGCTTCTGGGGCATCAGCAATCTGCAGTTGGGAAGTGTGCCAGTTTGTGGAGCTTCTCTGAGGACCCCACCAGGGAAAAATCCCTGGCTGCAGGGCTGTACTGCAATCTTGCTCCTCCTCAGCGTCAGGTGTGGAGTGGTCACTACAATTCAGTGACCTGTATGTGGTGTAGAAATTCAAAAAGCAGAAGAAATGTGCAGGGTTGTACCACATAAGCATCCAAAGACATCTTTCTTGCTGAGGGAGAAGCATGGAGGAATCAGCTGCAAAGGTCTGAAGTTGGTTGTGAACATGGTAGTCATCATATTTGGGAGAAAAAAACCACGTGCAACAGATTAATGGAAAGAAAAGGAAATATATCTGCATTTCTAGTTGTCTACAGCAGGTGTTTTCTACCTCCGTTGCAACAAATGTAATTAACATAAAGCTGCATTTAGCTTTACTGTGAGATTTAAGCTAGCCAGTTTGGGCTGCAAGAATTGAAATGTTTAATAGGAACCAACTCTCAGAATTGGTTGGTGCTTTTGAGTAGATTTCAGTGTTTCAAGGCAGTCACTTAAAACCCAAGCCACCTGAGTACACTTGTCTTTCTCTGAAAAGCCTAGATTAATGAGGGAGTAAGAGTGCCTTTTTACATAACTTGGTTCTGGTAAGTGCAAATATTCCAAGAGAGCACAGGCACAGGACACCTATATGCACATTTATGGGGATTGTTAGATCTTCTGTAATTTAACAAAGTTATCAGTGAGAGTGCTGCAGAAAAGATTATTTTTATGGAAAAGAAATTTGCTATGTCAGCACTCTCTCACTGATCTATGAACATCTTTTTAACAGGATAATGTAGTGTTATACTTGATCCTTATGCTGATAGTTTAGGGCTGAAACATGAAAACAATAAGACATAAGGAGGCAGTCCTGAGTGAAAATATACAGATAAACAAATGTGATGTTAAACAGCTCTCCTCTAGATTAATTCTAGATTTCCACAGAAACAGCATGCAAACACTTAATTGCTTCTGAGCCAAAAACATCTTCATAGCAACCAAAAGTCGAAAGAACTTTTTCATTCTATTGTTTCTCCTGAAGACTTTTTGCAACAGCTCACTTCCTTTCTAAGAAAAAAATATGTGAACCTGGTTTTAGTTCAATTTAAATGAAAAACAGCTCATTATGATCCTTTCTGAAAAAGTTGTCTCCATGTGAACTAGTTTTTTGGAATGTAGTTGATGCGAATGAGGGTCTAAGTGTAATTTGTGATTTTGGGTATCTGACATCCATACGAGACTAACAGATACAGCACAGAGCCAATGGAAGGTCTTTGTATTGAGTCTGCATGGCAAGGTTTTGGTATCGGGGGAGGCTACAGGCGTGGCTTCTGTGAGAAGATGACAGAAGCTTCTCCTATGTCTGAGAGAGCCAATGCCAGCCGGCTCCAAGGTGGACCTCCTGCTGGTCAAGGCCGAGCCCATCAGTGACAGTGGCAGTGTCTCTGGGATAACATGGCTAAGAAGAGGGAAAAAAGCCCTGCATGGAAGCAGTCAGAAGACAGGACTGAGAATATATGAGAGCAACAACTACGCAGAAACCCAGGTCAGTGGAGAAGGAGGGGGAGGAGGCGCTCCAGGCGCCAGAGCAGAGATTGCACAGACGCCCGTGGTGGAGACCATGGTGAAGTGGGCTGTGCCCCTGTAGCCATGGAGGGTCACAGGGGAGCAGAGACCCACCTGCAGCCTGGGGAGGACCCCATGCCAGAACAGGTGAAGGCAGGCTGTGACCCCATGTGAAGCCCATGATGGAGCAGGCTCCTGGCAGGATCTGTGGCCCTATGGAGAGAGGAGCCCAGGCTGGAGCAGGTTCCTGGCAGGACTTGTGACCCCATGAGGGACCCACACTAGAGTAGGCTGCTCCTGAAGGACTGCACTCCAAGAAAGGGCCCGTGCTGGAGTGGTTCGTGAACAACTGCAGCCCGTGAGAAGGACTTGGAGGGCTGTCTCTTGTGGGAGGGACCCCACATTGGAGCAGAGGCAGAGTGTGAGGAGTCCTCCCCCTGAGGAGTAGGGAGCAGCAGAGGCAACATGTGATGAACTGACCGCAACCCCCATTCCCCATCCCCCTGTGCTGCTGTTGGGGAGGAGGTAGATAAATCGGGAGTAAAGTTAGGCTCGGAAAGAAGGGAGGAGTGGGGGGAAGGTATTTTAAGATTTGGGTTTATTTCTCATTACACTACTGTGATTTGATTGGCAATAAATTAATTTTCCTGAGTTGAGTCTGTTTTGCCCAGGACAGTAGTTGCTAATGATCTCTCCGTGTCCTTATCCAAAAGCTTTCTGTTGTATTTCTCTCCCCTGTCCAGCTGAGGAGGGCAGTGACAGAATGGCTTGGTGGGCCCCTGGCCTCCAGCCAGGGTCAGCCCACTACAGTCTGTCTCTGTAGTGGTAAGCAAAGGCCAGGAAGACCACTTCTAACCGCACAAGCCACAATGGTGCGGACAACTGAATGGAGTCCATGGTGTCAGCCCTGAGAAACTTTCTCAGCTGCCATGAAAGAGCCCCTCTCGTCCCACCTCCTACCCATGCTATTGCCTCAACATAGATACCCAGTTTCATTTAAGGTGTCCTAGGATATCCTACCAACCTATACTGCAGGTATAACCTAGGATGCCCCCAACCTATACTGCAGAAAGGCACATGTCTGTTGGAGGTCTTTGGGTCTCATTTGTGCACCTTGTATGGATATGTAGCTCATATAGCACTAGATACCTGTGGTCAAGAAAATTAATAGGGTTTTTAATCTCCTTTGCAGTGGGACCTGACATATTTGGCCATTTACCATACATACAGATACCCATTAGAGAGATCTATATTTGTGTATCTTAATTACAAACTGAATTTCATTGCTTAGATTTGTTTTATTTGTACAAACTTGGCTGTCTAGTGCCACTTCACACAGTCCATACTTCTCCACTTGGCTCCCAGAAGCTGTTCCAAAGGGACTTGAATGTCTTTTAAGTCTCCTGTCTTATCCATCACGCTTGTGTGCTTGGATACCCCAAGGTATCTCAGATGTCAGTAGATGCCTATGTATGGGCGTTTGAATTAAGTGTTGTGCTGCATGCATGTCACAGGAGGTGTTTCAGTATTTTTGTCACCCTCTTTTCAAAGCTATAGAACCTGTATCTATACATGTACTCGAATTACCGTGGATTCTGGAGTGATTTTGCAACAAGCAGCCCAGAAGGTGTCCTTTTCTTGCAACAAGCCACACCAATCTTTACCTGGGGAATCTACAGCCAAGTGTCAATGTAACAGTAATGAAGAGAGAAGACAGCATTGGACATAAAGGGCAGCTGAGAATCCAACTAAACCAGTCCAAACACATTTTATATTAGAGGGGCAGTAGCAGTTTTAAGGTGCTATGTATTTAGGGTAGTGCACACAACTTCAGACTTCTTTCACATCATATCTAGCAATTTCACATTCTTCTTTGCACTAATACACACAGGGCCCATCTGCAGCAGTGGAACATTGCTGCTCCACCTAATGGAAAGGAAATAATTCTTGCTTCAGAAAGCATGACTGGATCAGGGAATTTAATCCAGAACCTGGATTACTGCCATGGATATTACATGTGCCTTCTCTCTCTTTAGTATAGCAACTCAAATCTCCTGCATTTCAAGTTGATTGGAAAGAGCACAATTAAACTATCTCTTCATCTCCCCTTAAATTCCTAAAATGTCAGAAACAGTTAAATCATTTTGATAACACATGAAAATTCAAAGCATTATCCCTCTCAAAACATGAGTGGTGGACACAGCTAAGATTACACTTGCTATCATATATGTAAACACTAACTTCCTTCTCCTGATTCTCGAAACTTGCAAGACACTGTCCCTAGACTGTGATTTAGGACTTGAGGGTTTTTTGTGGTATGCCTCAGTGTGTAATTTTGACTGAAGAATCAAACACCGTCTGACTAAATATCTGCTTCCATGCAGCACTGAGCTCTAGTTGTCCATGATTCACTGTCGCTCCAGTACTTGGCCATCCTTCGTTTGCCATTGGATGTAACTATCTTCTGCTTAACATCCAAAAAGTATTGCCAGGACATGCTGCAGAATACAATTTACAGACACAAACACTACTGTCCCTTTAGCTAAAAATCATTTTGCTTCTATGGTAAAGGACCACACTAATCATAAGGCCTCCTTATAAGCAAAACAGTTGTTACTGCTCTGCCTTTCTTATTACTTTCCCCTTCATTCCCTTGCTCTTCTCCTTCCTTTCCCCCTGTCCCTTTTAAGTTGCCTGGCCTTGTCCTTTTCCTTTGCCTTCCCTTTCCTCAGACTAAAAGGGACGACAGTCATATGATTCACAAAATGCCCCCACCCCAAACCCGGGAGTTTTAGAGCAACGTGGTTCCCTTAACTGGTCTTCAGTTAACCATTACAGTATCTATACTTTGGTGTTTAATTAAGTGGTTTGCTACATTAGTACTTAATGCTTGTTCAAAGCTGTACGATAAGTGTATGTTTGAGTTGCTCAATAGTTAAAGTTACATGATATTACTGATGTGGATGGGATTTGCAGGTTAAAGTCCTTTGGTGCTTTTTGACAGCTTAGTAATGTAAACTTCTGAGAGGTTAAAAAATAAAAGAAGGTCTCAAAATACCAGGGACTGTTTCATTAACCTTTGTAAAAATAAGTTGAAGCAACACTGGGCAGATTTTTTTTTTTTAAATTATTATTATTTGTCAGTGAGGAGAAAAGGAAACATGAATAAAATTAAAACAAACTGCTGTCTTCAGTTAACTTTTTATCACCCTGTAGCTTGTCCTGCATGGGCCATCCTGTCAAACGCTTTTAGTAAGGGCTCAGACAAAGTCCTTACGTTAACTGCAGCGCCAATTAATTCAGTTCACTTGAAGACAACTATGCACAGGTCCTACTCAGTCTGGCGAACAAGGGATAAAGGAATAATTGTTATGAATTGTAGTTAAAACAGAATTTTGCAATTTATCTTGTTTCAGCTGACAACATTTATAATGAACAGAAAGGGATCCTCTTGCTTTGTCTGTGATTGCAAAGATGCCCACAACTTTCCTAGGGTTTGACTTACATTACAGTTAAACTGAGATTTTTCCCTGAGCTTTCTGAGCTGGAACAGCATACATATACATATATGCGGCATTTATACACAATTGTGGAAGTCCTAATGAGTCCCTGCTACTGACCATGTCCCTGCTGTGTTAAATGCTCAGATTCAAATAGATGGTTGAGTTCTGAAAATAGGTATTTCTATTAAAGTAACAGCAGAGGTGATGGATAGATAAAGAGGAACAGATCCAAACGTGTGGCTTACATGCTTTGGTACTTCAATCATTTTAATTTGTGCCACAGGGCAGAAGAAAACCAGTTAAAGAGAAAGGTGGTCTTAGCTGAAATATTCTGGATCCCTACCCACATCTAGAGGGCAGGGTCATTCCACTACAAGACCCAGAAAAATCAGGAAAAGGAGCATGGTAGTCACAAGTCATGCTTAGTAGCTTTTTCTGGCACTATCTGAGGAAGACTGTGGTTGATTATTACCTCAAGCCATATGGACTCACCCTCCAAGAGCTTTTCTAGTCAGGTGGTAGAAGAAAAGCATGTAGGATAAAAGAGACTTCTACAGTGCAAAACCTAAATTAATTTGCTGTATATTCTGTCCTCTACCTTCACCACTTTCAATACATATAATGTCTTCATTTCTCTGCCATGAGTGAGTTTTGATCTACCACAGGTTGTTTTAGAGACCAGAAAGAGTGCACAGTGAACCAGTTGTCACCACCATAGATTACACATTGCATTTTGATATTCATTGCTTTTAATCTGGGATACTGCCTCTCTCCAGAAGAAAAAACATGCAGGTGCCCCTGAAGTGATGGTCTGATTGTGTGGATATTAGTATTTTATTAACCTGGGTTTACAGGAAGATGGCAATATCTTATAGCCCTACATACCCAGTTGCATAGCATAGACAACTGAAATAGGTTCTCAAGTGAAACCCTATAAATACAAGGAAGAGATCTTGTTAACTCAACAGATGTTCTATTTCTGTGTTAACTGTCAGCTGAAGGGTCATCAGTGATTAACTTATAAGCCAGAATGTGGAAAATTAAGAGGGTTTGTTGTCACGAGAACACTGAAAACACTGAGATGCTGCCTTTTTTACTCAACTCTGGATCCCAGGTGACATACAGAGGCTATCAGGGATATCCTGAAGAGATCCAGAGACCACCTTTTAAAGAAAATTGTGGAGGAATGTATTTGCAAAGGCACTAAATTATTTTAGTGTTAATGTAATATAAATGCTATGTAGATGATTTTTGCAGCTGAAATCCTATTAATAGAGGTAGGAGAAGAAAAGAGCCGTATCTGTGTAGGAAGAACCGCAGTATCTCCATTAACTAATTCCATCTTATTTTCAGTTGTGCAAAGCATTCCAGATAATATTTAATATTTTATGCCATTTATAATATTTTTTCTGCATATTTGATGTTTCCTTTCCTAAGAGCTCTTCCTCTGTATACTGGCTGGCAACCATTAGCTTCTACCTATCAGCATTTCAGTTAAGTTTTTCTGAAGCCCGATGCCATGAAATGCTTTTTGAGGATATCGAGAGCTCTGGCTCACAGGCCAGCAGAAGATTAAGCTGAGAGGCAGGGAAGGGAGAGCTACAGGGGAGGTTGCTCAGCAGCCTTCTTCCACATCACATGGGTGCAAGGCAACAGTCAGCCTGGGCAGCACCAGCAGTGTCTGACACAGGATGCCAACTGTCTGACTGCCGTCAGGCTCCTGTGACAGGAGAGGAGGGCTGTTAGCCTTTCAGTGCGTTAGCACTGTGAGAAAGCATCCATTATAGTGAGATGTCACTCAAAATGTATTGCACACTCCTCACCTTTAATAGTCTGCAGGTGCAGTCTTCAATTAGGCATGAGACTGATTTGCCAGAGTACAGTAGCAAAGGTCATAGAGGACCCCAGATTTATTGTTCTGGCTTTAGACCAAATTGTTTTCATCCCTGCAAAGAACTAACATTAAAAAATAACCCCAAATGCTCTTGAATTTAGGGATGTGGGTGTTGAATTTTGAATTGGAATTCCAGCTTTCTTCACTTTAGGGCATTCAGATTCAGCACATTAGAGCAAAAGAGGCTTGAACTGTCAGAACTCATCCTTTGAATATCTCACCATCTACAATACTCACCGAGATATGTACTTTCCCTTCTTGTTTCAACTGACAAAGTACAGAAAAACTGCAACACATGTAGGAAAAAGACCTTATATTTGACCAAATTGAACATGTTAAGAAAAATTAGGGCAGATTTTGGTTTTGAATTTCCACATGACACAAGGACAGTGAAAGAATGGGAGTCCCAAGAGGAGCTCTGGCCTGCTTAGCCTGAACCCACTCTTTACCTGCATGATAGTACATGCTGCCATGGCAGCTCCTGCCTCTCTTAAATGAGCATAACATGTGCTCCCATCTATATATACAGCAAGTGAATTCCTTGGGGTCAGAATCAGGGAATGGTCCTGTCTGCACCTGTCATGAAGCAAGTGTTGCTGCAGGCAGTAACTTGCAGCAGGGCTAAGATGCATGTTTCTTGCATCCATTGGTTTTGGCTACTGCAGGCAGACCCTCATTGTAGATACAAGATGCACCTGAATAAGCCTGGAAGTGCTTGCTCCTCTACCATTTCTAAGGCCTGTGTCAGTCAGAGGAAACACAAATCTAGTGAAAATTATGTGGCATCTAAGGTAAGTGAACATATGTTGCATGGATCTCTGGTAATGTGAAAAGATGCCATGATATATTCTGACTAAAACCAAAATGTCAAAATGAATGCAAGAGGACCAAATTATAATGATGATAATATGGTGAGCACCAAATTATGAGGAATTCCTCTCACAGCTATCCAGTAAGACTTTGCTGCTGTGGCAATTTGATTACTGAATTGGAAGATAATTTCAACAGGGGCTCAGGACAATTGCAGCACATTAAAATGATAGTGGCCTGTTTTGAAAGTACGTAAAGAACATGCAGGTGATAGTGGAACTTCAACAAAACTATCAGGATACCCTTCACATCTGGACGACCAATGTTCTAAACCAGATGCCCTGTAAAGTTACAGTAAGGTTGTAATGCAAGCACAGAAATGTTACAAAAGACCCAAATTAAGCTTTCTGTGTATCTAGCTGCATTTCTGTCTGTACAGCCCTGGGCTGTCCCCTTGTTGTGTATGAATTGTGGCAGTTTGACTGAGAATCACATACTGTTTTTTCTGTGAGACTGTCTTATTCTGTGCCCTGGGTGGACAGCACTCAATGATTGAGTGGCTCCTCAATATTTTTGTTTTACCCTCATATTTCAGTGCATGGCCCATGGACACATTCACTGTATGCTACTCAAACCCTTCCATCTGACAGAATCACGAATGTCCTCAGGGGATTTTTCTATGGTGTTATTCTTTGTAAGTTTTATTCTTGCAATAATTTTGTGGTATGAGGGTTGATATTATCTGCATTTTATATGTGGTGAAAGGCAGGCAGATTAGCCTTTAATTTGGGCAGCTAGTCTGAGGCACCAAAGACCATATTTTTGATAGAGTATTTATTGCAATGACTAATCTAGCTTTAGGTAGGAATTTTCTGGCAGGAATAGGAATAGGATTATTGTTATACTGTCTTAATCAGAAGACCACTCTTTCTCTTACAGAAATCCTGTCTTTCTCAACACAAGACTTTCAGCCTCTGTTACAGATGCATTGAGGGACCTTACATCAGAAAACCAAGACAACGCAGAAAATGGTCCACCTCATGCAACTTTTATTCTGAATATTTGATTCCACTGTTTGAGCTATTGGAGAAACTGGGAGATGATGGTAGGTTGACATCTTTTGTGTGGTCCAGACATTGTTAGAAGTAAAATACAAACATTACATAAAACTCAACACTGATAATTTCCACCTTTGGATAGTTTTGGAAGTTCATCTTAAATTTAGCTATTTTGCAGTATAGTTCACTGAAGGCAGAGCAGTGTGGGCTGCAGCAGCATGAGCAAAGTGGTGCACAGATCATGGTTGAAGCAGACCTATCCCTGTCTTCCTGATGGGAACAGCTGGAGGGGAACAGATGGCACCAGGTGTCCAGCATAAAGCCTTGACATGATCAGGAGGAAACCTAATGAACAGTTATTGTCACTCACCCATACTCCTACATCTTCCTACATCCTCTTGGCATTTCTTAGAATAACTGTAGATGCCTCATGGCAGCTGTCACATTAGCCCTTCACCAGACAAGGAGATGGGAAACTAACTGTTACGGCTTTAACTGGTTGCAGGGTTACATTTCTCCTAGCAACTTTTAACCTCGAAGCAGAGAGCTGTTTTAGATCTTGTCAATGTATGTTCCCCTTAAGATAAAGGTAATTAAAGTTTATATGAAGTCAACAGTTTTATTTAATCTGTCTCTTACCATGCCTTTACCCCCTCCAAACACTATGTTCCCCATCACGTGCCTAAAACCGTGAACTCTTCCCATAGCCTTCTCAACACAGGGGATCACTACCCAAACCTGCTGTTCCCTATGGACTCAGTGTCTCTGCTTCCTTACTATGCACTACCCCACAGCAGGGCTTTTTCACACTCAGAGCCTGATTCCTTGCCCCAGTCTTTCCACCTCAGTTCTGTCTTATGCAATATCTCAGAGTCACCCTTCTGCCAGTCCTTTTTCTGTCTCCATCCCAGAGCCTTCTTTAATCTTAGTCCTCCGCTGCCAGTAGCCATATAGCTGGCAGCATCCCCTCTAGCAGACCTCTTCTTTGCAGTGCTTTTTGCTAACACCCCTACTGCTCATCGTACTTGATTTTTCTCTTCTGTATCCCCATCCATCCTCATTTTAATCCTCCATCCTGCCTCGTGTTGGTGCTGTTCCTGTCTGGGTGGAAGAGATGGTGTTCCTGCTTGTAGATCCTGTGCTGCACAGCTGGGGACAGCAGATACAGGGAGAGCCCTCCTCTGTCCTCTGTCCTCGGACCAAAGTCCAGTGAAGTTTGAGATGAGATGCTGCAACAGGGGCTTATAATGCAAAGTGGCAGATGAGTTTAACTCAGCATCACTACTCACTCTGTCAGCGATGGTGTCGTCTGTAGCAGTCCACAAATAGGAGGAGACCGCTGATGTGTATGCCACTTGCATTACCTGTCCATACACAATGAAACCACTTCCTAATACATATTTCTTAAAAACTACCAAAGAGCTGGCTAAAATATACAGTTCGTTCTGCTCATCTGTATATCTCTGTGGTGCCGTTCATATAAAGCTAGTCATCTGGTGAAGATAGAAACAATGGACAAGCTCCTGAGAAAATGTTCAAATAAGATATAAAATACCTTTGGCCCCACCAAGCAATCCACAAATTTCCATTAACACAGCTAATAAAATTAAGGCTGTTAAAAATAATCTATATCAAAATTCAAGGAGCCACGTGCTTACCTGAACCTGTCTAAATAAATACCAGTGTATTTGTATCACAGCTTCATGAAATGTCCAATCTTCAAAGCACTCACACTGAAAGAGGGCTGTTCTGTTTCTCATGAACAGACATAGCTATGATGTAGGATTTGTGAGTGGAGATTTTTTCATTTATCAATTTAAAACCAATCAAATGGCAAATAAAATTGGTAAATGGCATTGCCAAGTGAGCTGAGACACTACTGAATGTTCAGCTAAATGGGAACATCCTGTGTAAGTGAAAAAAATGTGGAGCTTGCCTGCAAGCACTCAATTCTTTGAACCTGACCTTGCATCTTTTAGGGAATGGTCTGTGCCTTTCAAGAAACAAGAAATGTAAGGAAAAAAAAAACCAACATGAAGGATCAAATATATAAAGAAAATTAACTAACTGGGTATAACAGTTTATAATCTAATAACTATTATTATTTTGAAACATTTAAATTATGATTCTTACTCTATTAAGAAACTTTGGAAATTTTTGAAGTACAAAGCTGCAACGTAACAATATAACAGGTTTGGAGCATCATGACAATAATCCGTCCAGTGCTGTCCCCGCATCTCAACCCAGGAGTGCTTCTTCAGAGGAATTTACTCAAATCACTCTAAATGCCAATTGCGGAGCCATCAGGGCATTATTTTTCCAATATCTCCTCACAGTTAGTATATGATTTACAGATGTTCTCCTTCTGTAACTGCTTATCCTGATAAATTCTCAGATGCAATGATAACCTGTGGGAATAGAAACATGATATATTAAAAATAAACAAGAATGAAGAATTTAAAATTTCTTTTTATCAGTTATGACAACTTGCTTTTGGTTTTCACTGAATAGTTTAACTATACTTAGCTCTTTGTGGTTCATTCCATTCATAAAACCAAAGAAAAATAACTTCAAAATAAAACTGGGGATGGAAACTTCAGGCTGGAAATGTCTGTTATGTTTTGAGTTTTTACACAGTGCAAATCAGAAAATCTGAACCAAGAGTCCCTTTGAAGGAGCTGTTTTGGAGTAGGACTATCTATACTGAGGGATATGAATTTGATTCAGAGATGAAACATTATTATGGTCTCCCCATAATCAGGTGTCCCAGCAGTTAATTACTACCACTAATAAATATTGGCACATTGCTTATGTTCTGAATGCTTTCAGTTTAAATTTCCAGCCATTCAGTGTTGGCTTTGCCTTTTTTTCCCAAGTTGAAGATTTCACAAACATTTTGATGGTGTGAATTTACTTTTGATTATTTAATGGAAAACAATTTTGGATACTCGCAATAATTCTTCTGTATTCTGACATTTTTTCTAAAATTGAGTAATACAGAAGATCATTCTACTGAAGGCACAGCAGACATTAGGCAAAATTCTTTAAAAAAGAAATCCAGGATTCTAGGACAGCTACTGATGCATTGGGATAGAAACCATCTGCCTGCAGCAATGCCACAGGATGTGTACACAAGAATCTGTTCCTCAGTGGACACCAGGGTGCAAAATACTGAGAATGGAAAGAAATGCAAATGCGATTGACAACATCCAGGAGGACAAAACAGCCTGAAGAGTCTGAGCATGAGATCTGCCACCAATCTTCAGTACTACTGCAGAGCACTCCCCAAAGGGACAGATGGTAGGAAATTCTCCAGTCATATCTGGTTAACCTGAATCCATTTCTAAAATCAATATTACGAATCCTTTTAAAATGGTTATCACCTTTTCAGTGTCTACCTTCTTATAGAGATCATGCTCAGATAAATTGAGACGTCAGACCTGTACTGCCTTTATCTGATTCTTTCCCAGGCAAAGAAACTGTGTAAAATGTCCATTTAATCCCAATCCGCAGACATCAAAATTTATTGTTTTCATGACTGGAAGAAGTAAACGAGAGAGAGGAAGACTGCATTTTTAGAATACATATTTAAATCTTAGTCTAAATTACTTTTATTTTAAAAGGTATTTTCTTCATTAGAGATTTTCATTATAATGTTGCATGATTTAAGAGGGTAAACCCCGAAGGCTGTTAAAGGCAAAGTATTTAATTGTGCACCTGCAATCGCTGGATAAATCACAGACAATTCCAACTCACAGAATTTAAGGAAGAATTCATTTTGACTGGGTATCTGGCCCTCCTCTGGTCCCCCTTTTTTTTGGGGGTGGGGGGTGGGTGAGGAGAGGGGTGTTGTTATGTCTCATTCTCCTAGAAACTACAGATCAGAAAGCATAAAGCCACATAGAATACCACTTTGCCCATTTTAGTATACAGTGAGATTTTTGCTCGATTCAGCAGAGGAATGGCTTTCCAGACAATTAAGCGAGTTAGGTGGGAGTCACACATCTGCAGCATGGGAGTACAAGGACAGGAATGAAGCTGAGAATTTATGCCCATCTCAGTAAATCTCACATCAGGCTAAAGTTTTTGGGAATGAAGGCTCACTTGTGCAGTCCAGCAAAGACAAGCTTTACCTGTTTTTGATACCTGTACTGCTACGGTCTGAGAGTTTTCCTCTGCCTGGCGAGTCATAGTCATGTACGCAGAAAACTGAATCAACACTGCGACCTTACTCACTAGTCACAGGTGGATATAATGGTTTACCTCATGTTTACAGTGCAGAGTATTAAAAAATAACAAAATCCAATTGAAATATGATTCACATACCACAATTTGATTAAAATAGCAATGATCCCAGGACCTGGAGTTCGCCCCCAGAAGGGTGATCTAGTTCATTTTATTCAGCCCGAGGCCTGCAAAAGCTCTCCAATGTCACGGCACTGAGAGTGACAAAACCCCAGAATTTCCAACATGCTCACTGTGGTGCTGTGTGCATTCCTTCAGGAGGGTCAAACAGGGTTTTGTCCTTGCTCAAACAGTATTTTTTGTGCTGAACATCCTTAAGATGATAGTATTCTGAAAGACCCCTGGAAGTAGAAACCAGATCCTCCTTCTCTGACTTCACCAGAAAGCCCTGATCTCACCAGTCCCACTTGATCAATGTGAGGGAAACAGCTTCAGGAGGGACAAAACAGCCAGCTCTACGGTGACAAACTCAACACCAGAGAAGTTTCCTGGGAAGATGGAAATGGGCTCCTGTGACCCCACGCTCTGTGGATGAGTGCCGTGGCTGAGCCCACTGCTGTGTCCTCCCCACCCGGATCAGCACTCTATGTCCCACCTGGGACAGCGGGAAGGGAAGGGTGCTGGGTCTGCAGGAGGGAGTTTGTGTCACTGTCTTGGTAAGAATTGAGGAAATTTATTCATTAAAAAATCAGGTGTCTACACATTTCAGGCATTGACAGTGTCAGACAACGGCTGAGTAGAGTTTTCAGGGATCTATATTTGGACTGGAGTCCGGAGAGGCAGTTCAGTAGGATGTCAGCATGACAAATGTGACAGGCTTGTACAAATCTCCACCTTCTCTTCAAAACAATAGTTAACAGAACTTGGAATTACGGAGGGCGCAGATGCGAGATACACTTCATGCCATGACTTCGGTCATCTGACTCTCACACTGCACTGGGAGGAGAATCCAGGTGCTGTGTGCTTCACCAAATTTTTCTTCTGATGCCATCCTTTTCTTGACACTGCCAGTAAAGCTCTTTCCCCTTCCCATTCCTCTCCCTGAGCCAACAGGCACTTAAAATATACAACAAGTACAGCTGAAACTTTCATTTAGATTCCGGACGACTGGCACCACAGTTATTATATCCCCAGACTGACAGTTCCTCCTGATTGGTGCCACTCAATTCAGAAAGCAATATCGCTTTGATATATCAACCTGGCAACTGCCTGCAGGAAGCTATTCTAGTCCTTCTCTCGGAGTTTTATTCCAAGAAATATACTCCTTTCAATAGGATTTTTCAGGGAAAGAAAGTCAGAACATTTAAGAGAAGGGATGGCCCCCTTAGTATGCCCCCCATAGCTTTAAACAAGAGCACCTTTTTTCTTATTGAGGAGGTAGTAACTCTACAGGAGACAAAGACCCTAGGAAGAGCCTTTACTCCAGGATTTTACACACTTGAAAAATCCAGGTCTAATTCATAGAAAAAAAGAAAGGGTTTTTAAAAATTTACCACTGACCTATACGTCCTTCATGAAGAATCTGACATATTGGTGTTTTAAGAATATGTTGTTTGATGTTTTAGTTCAGGCTTTGTTGTGGAGCTCAAGGGTCAAATAGTCAAGATGTTATGGAGCAAAAACTGTTGAGAGAGTTGTGCTCAGCAGCACTTCAGCTGGAAGGATTAGGAGAGAGTTCGCCGGGATACTTACAGTACTCAGCTGCTGCCAAGTTAGGGGACAGTCCATTTGCCCAGGGCAGGAATCTGCCTGTCAAGACAAGGGTATAATTCTTAAGAGTTTTTCTCAAAGGTGATAATGAACACAACTGGAATATAAGAAGCAGGTAAATGATTCTTATTTGAACTTTCTAGAAGGAAGAGAATATGAAATCGAGGAATTGTAGAACCAAAGAACAGTTAAAGTCAATACATATTCCCATATATATTCCCTCTGATAACCTAATACAAGGCTAATGGTGTGCTTTTGCTTCTGACTGCCAAAGTGTTTTCTATGTTTTCTGAAAGACAGTATCAAACAACCCGAATCCTGACCAGCTCTTCCCAATCTTACTTCAAACAGTGGTCTCCGGACAGAACTTTTCCTTTGTCCCATGGTACAAGTGAAGTTTGGGCTTGAGTTCAGCTGGGGCTGCCCTGCTGGGGTATCTGACATACACAGAAGACAGTCTTGGGGATCCAACCCTTAGCTCTCCTGCAGTACCTCTGCATTGTTTTTTTTAATGCTTAAGAAAGTTTCACTTCAGTTCCTGGGGAAGAATTGCCTGGCTACTACTTGCTTCTAAAAGTCTTTCCCATTCCTAAGTAACCGCTTGCACTGAGGTAGGCTATCCTCACAATATCAATGCAAGCCAGAGCCTGTGGTTCAACGGAAGCTTTGGGAGCAGACATGGGTGTACGCTGTGAAGTGTTCTGCTAGAATTGCCAATAGCAAGAGCCCAAGGACTTTCCAGAATTGCAGGTGGCTGCTTATGATTTCTTCATCTTCTCTGAATGCGATTGCATTCCCTTTAGCTATTGTGTGTATCATCCTTCCATTTAGAGTTATTTTCTTAAGTGTATCTGGAGGGCAGTGGAAGGCTTTTAGTGAAGCTGTATTGCATGCTTCAGTAGTGCTGTATGAGAATATACATTCAATGGTTTATTTAAGAAGGAAGCAGATGTTTTTGACATGTCAGAAATGTAAGAACACTTTATCTTGGTGAACTGCTTCTATCAGTTCCCACAGATACTGTTCACCTGGGCGCATCTCCAAAGAAAGAAAGAGCATTTAAAAGTAGCAGAGAACTCCTGAATTCTCCAATGTGCTGCTGCAGACGGAGGTTACAGCATCTCTGTGCACTTTTTGTTAATACAATTGTAGGTGGAGCAGGTGGCAACACCTATTATATTAAATCCTATTAATTGAACACCTGGTCAAAAATAGATATTGCTGTATAGCTACTAGCTACAGTGGTTTAAAGGCCAGTTGATCAGCACATTTTCCCAAAGATTTGTAGAGGTACAAAACCACAGTTTCTTTATCTTCTTACCTTTCCTCTTCTTGCACTTCGTGGTCCCCTTGTTAGGGTGTAACATTTTACACTATATCTGTCTGTTTGCATACAGCCAGTAAAGTAATTAGGTCTCTGTTCTGGATTTGTTTGGGATAGAGTTAATTTTCTTCATAGTAGCTAGTATGGGGCTGTGTTTTGGGTTTGTGCTGGAAAGTGTTGATAACGCAGGGATGTTTTAGTAACTGTTGAGCAGTGCTTACACAGAGTCAAGGTCTTTTCTCCTCTCACCCCACCCACCAGTGAGTAGGCTGGGGTTGCACAAGAAGTTGGAAGAGACCACAGCTGGGACAGCTGACCCCACCTGACCAAAGGGATATTCTATGTCATATGGCATCATGCTCAGCATATACATCTGGGGAAGAAGAAGGAAAGGGGAACATTTGGAGCGATGGTGTTTGTCTTCCCAAGTAACCATTACATGCTATGGAACCCTGCTTTCCTGAAAATGGCTGAACACCTGCCTGCTGATGGGAAGTAGTGAATGGATTCTTGTTTTGCTTTGCATTTCCATGCAGCTTTTACTTTACCGATTAAGCTGTTTTTATCTCAACCCATGAGTTTTCTCATTTTGACTCTTCCAGTTCTCTCTCCCTCATCCCACCACGGGGAAATGAGTCTCTGTGGTGCTTAGTTGCTGGCTAGGGTTAAACCACGACAGTCTCCTTCTTCAGCACACTTATGAAGGAGACGCCATCATGTAAAGGAGGCTTTTTTTATATTTCTTTCAAAACTACTGTTACCTGCATGAAGCTGTATTTCTGAATGACTTTTACTGCCAAGAAGTTAGAATATGAGAAAACTGACAGCTCTCTGTATCTGCCCACCCTCACATCCTCATTTACATGCAAGAAAGTGAGTGAGAAAAAGAAATAAATGCTATATTGCCATGTGACTGTTAAGGCAGCTGCATTTAATCTAGATTTTTGGTGTTTGTGCTGGAACAGGAAGAACGTGAAATGTTTCTGTCCAGTTGGCGTGTAAGTTGATTAATGGACTACTATCTAAGTGGAGCACCAGAGAATCAGTGGGTTGTGGACAGGCCACTAGGCCACACAGTGCAGCCATGGTGTTTGCTAGCTTGTGCACATACACCATGTCTGAGAGGAGCAGAGCTGGTTGCTTTTACTTGTGCTCACCCTAACCACACGGAGACCCCTTGGCCTGCACAGTGACATGCATCTCACCCCCACACACTATGAACCGTTACAGTAATATTGCAATGAATCTACTATTCTCTTTATGAGAATTCAGATTAATAAAATTTCATTTGAAATCATGCTCATTCAGAAGTGTATAAGCCTCCCCGCATAGGACAATATTTTGGATAGCACAAAAAATTATTTAAAGAGTTCTCTGTGGGAGGAAAAGAAAATATGGGACTATTCTTGTAGCTGGATTATCTTTCTTACATAGACAACAAAGAATGCACCCAAGGAAAACAAAAGGATGTTGAGGGAAAATGCTTCTGGAAAATGTTTCTGTTCCTGGTGCTGACTCTCTTTGACACCCTCTCTGTCACAGAAATGCAGCACCTGGTCAGACGGGCTGCTCATTCAGCTAGCAAGTCCTTCCCAGTGTCTGGCTGTTGAAGGCATTGATTTGTCACACCATGTCAGTCATGACTCACAACAAAACTGGGAGATTTGCAAACTACAGGCTTTTTTTAGACATAAAATGGAGAGGGAGATTTTAAAAAAAAAAGAAAAAAGAGGAAAAGCTGAAGATGGAAATTATGGCTTGGGAGTGACAGTAGAATCTGTATGCTTCTCTGCTAAGCATTCCTGGAGATTTCACAGGACCAGTCTAAGGTGGTAAGGCTGCTTTCTTTCCCTCCCAAGCATGAGTAAGCCTCAACAGCACTGGGAGGACACAGTGGTACTGGGGATGGTGGGAACACCATGAGGGTTTAACTTGCTTCTAGTATGCCATGCACCGCTGTACTCACCATTAATGTCCTTGCCACTCCAAAGGGCTGACAGATTTGATAAATTTAACAAATAGAAGCATATATGGATAGTGTCCATGTCTTCATTTCCCTCCCACACCAGCCTAGTCAGTGAAATAGTCTGAACACATTGAACTAAACAGGGAGCATGTTTTACAGTTTTCTACGTGAGGAGAGTAAAAAGCTATGATATCCCAGGGAACTCTCAGAAAATGTGAAATGGTTAGGTGAATCAACAATCTGATTTATAGTCTGTGTAATATCAGCCACGTCTGGATAGGTAAGATGTCATTGTAGATGTGAGTGAAAGAGGAGAACAATGGATGGAAAAGATGGGGGGTGGGGGGTGAGAAATGAGCTGCAGAACTAAATCCAAGCTTTTCACAATGGATGGAAAAGATGGGGGGTGAGAAATGAGCTGCAAAACTAAATCCAAGCTTTTTGTAAATGGCCATTACTCCATTGATTTCACATAAATATTAATACTATACTGAGAAGGACAAAAAGGATATAAGGTTTTGACAGTCTGGTTTCATGTAACCTGGGATTCAATCACTTCACTTGTGAAATGCCTTCTACACTGACTTAGAGGAACTGGTACCACAAGACCTGCTGCATAAATACTCCCCCTATGTTTCTTCATGGTGAGGGTGGTGAGGCACTGAAACAGGTTTCCCAGCGAAGTTGTGGATACCCCATCCCTGGCCATCTTCAAGGCCGGGCGGGATGAGGCGTTGAGCAACCTGGTCTAGTGGAAGGTGTCCCTGCCCATGGCAGGGGGGTTGGAACTAGATGGTCTTTAAGGTCCCTCCCAACCCAAAACTTTCTATGATTCTATGCTTCTTCCACAGCAACAAAGAGAGGTGAGAATGTTATTAACAATTAGTCAGACCACTGAATCCTCTGTAAGTGCTCTCAGGACAGCATAGCAAATTTAAAAATTCTCAACATTTCCCAGCTAACTGTCTTTTAGCAAGACTACCTTCATAGATTCCACTCACAGCTATTTGCAAACTTCATTGTTAATGGGAAATATTATTTCAGTTTTGTCAGTTGCACTTGTAGAAGGACTGCACTGTTGACAAGGTTTTCTGAGTTTGCTGTTGTTTTCCTAGTGCTACTCTGTACATTTTCAAATGAAGTATTTCTTCATAATAAGATATGTCAAACTTCATTTTGCAGTGAATCAAAGAGATTCTGCATTGAAGTGCCTGGGGAAAACTTTAGAAACTGAAGCGTGCCTAGAATTAAAACTTGAGGTTAGGCAGTTTGTCCTAAAACTCAGGTTAAACATCAAAGATTCCCAGCAGATTATAAAAGATACCCTCTGTAGAAGATAGTCCACAATAATTAATTACATTTGATTATTTTCTTGTTTTGCTACATTTCAGCATTCTGGCTTGATAAAGTTTCCCTTAAACACTGGTCAATGCATACATTTACCTCAGAATATATACTTCTGGAACCCATGAAAGGCACTACCTGAGCCTGAGATCTAGTCATTTCCTACGCTTAACAAGCTCAAGGTCTGATTTATAATTGCGTGTAAGCTTCCAAAAAAATCCAGATTCTAGAGAGAATAATGTTAGTGCTTCAGAAGGTGGCAGTCTGCCTCTGAATCGTAAGTGAAGCATGCTCCAAAGTCAAGGAAACAAGAGAGGTGGGGAACAGGACGTAAATCCCAGTACTGCAAATTACTAAACCGTCTGGTACTGCCCCAGTAAAGCATCTAAACAAGTGACCAGTCCATTCTTGGAAATGGACCCAGGCACACATGCCGGGCTGGACTGAGTCAAAGTCCTTGGAAAGCTGGGCTCATACCACTTTCTGTGACACATGGCTGGGTTGGTTTCATCAAGTCTAACGACAATCTGCATAACAGAGTTTTCCTACAGTGGATTCATTTTATCTGTTCATCTGTTTTCAACAGCACACTGGTGGCTAGATAAAGGAAAAAAAAACTGAGTGATGCAATGGCTTAGTTTTTGAATACTCAGATTAAAACTTAAGTTTTTCAGAAAATTTGCCTTATGTAGATTGTCCTCCCAATGGATGTTTCAAGATGTGTACTGATAAATAAAAGCATTTAAAATCAACAGTCACTTTGAATATAACTGTCCTAAGTTTAGAAGAATCTGAAATTTTGTATCCATGTGCATAGTTGTGTGTACATAGATATATAAATGCGTATATATATATGCTGTTTTCTTGTTCATGAAGGAAGAACTTTTGTCAGGCACTATATGGATGATTCTGAGTGGATATACAACACCAATTCCTCTACTGAAATTATGAAAAGACACAGTAAGATAAAAAAATCTGTATCTATATTCTAAAATTTTTGCCATACCTGTAAATATTGTGATGTCCTAGGAAAAGGAATTCTGTTTGTTGAATTTTTCAGTCTGTTAGAGATGAAGGTTAAATATCTTTAATGGTTTGCTGTTCTGTAGACATGAATAAGAAGGAGGCTTCTATCCAGTGTTCTTCGTGGTTTAACACTCAAAACATATTTAGAATATGATCTCTATGATCATGATTACCCAGTCATAGTTTCAAAGCTTGTTCCCCTCCCTTTCCTAAAAGACTATTAAAAGTGCATTGTATTGAAATATTTTAATCTTTGCCTTTTCTGTCTCTCTTCTGCACTAGAATCCATCAGTCTTAGGGCACTCATCTCACAAAATAGCAGATACGTAAAACTAGTAAGTTACACACACAACAGGGTGAGCTCCCCATCTCCATTATTTTTACAGCAAGAGACTTCCTTTTTAACATATTTATAAAAACCATGTCTTTGTAGCAAAGAATTCCCTCACCTCCGAGTTTCTTGTGTTACATCTCAGACCAGCCAGCATTCACTGTATTTCTGTGCAAAGCATATATTGCTCCTTGATATCTCTTAAAATAATACAAATTTTGCAATTCATTCTGATTATTTCAGTGCTGGTATGTGGTTTTATAAAGTTTTTTTATTCTTTAATATTAGGAAAATTAGAATAATAGAAGAAAAAAATCCTGTTTATGGAGAGAAAACATCCATAAAGAAAAAAGTTTTCTTTGGACAATACCACTACACTGAAGAGTCATTGCATAAATTAAACAGGTTCATATAAACATTAATCTTGTAGCACAATAAAGATGATTAAATGCCATAACCAAATGGAATTATCAGCACCTGACCACATCTGTGAAATATTTCAAATACAGAGGAGGGCTGTAATGTGTTTGTTTTGTTAAACTTAGAACACAGAATACAAACATTCTCTTCTGCAGTTTCCTGATTGCATTTTTTATTTCTCTACAAAGGGATTGTCAGTGCATGTGAACAAAACAGTTCCACTCAGTAGGGCACATAGCTCAGAGCATTCTGTCCCATTTTCAGTGACCTGGAAAAAACAAAGGCTGTTGTGCTGAAAAAAGGGAAAAAATCAAGAAAAAAGATGGGGGGGGGGAAAAAGAAGAAAAAAAGAGAAATAACATCAAGATAGCTGTAGACAAATAGTACCTTCATTATCAACATAAATTTGGAACCTATCAGTTTCCTTGGAGAAAGTGATTATCAGGGAATGGAAGCATGGCGCTCTATCTTACCATGGTTTCATTTGGAAAATGTTGAGAAACAACAATGATAATGAATTTGAAAAACAACATCTCTGTTACTGTCATAACAAAGTAGTAATAAATGACAGACAAAAAAGCCAGACACTGAAGAAAATGATGGGACAATGCCTCTCATAGGATAACTCTTATCATGTAGGACACCACTGACTAAAGCACTATTTTATTGCACGGTCTGTCTTTGTGGAGTATTACACAGCATAATGAGGCATTATTCTGGTTATACAAAATCAATTGATTATTCAAAGCACTCAGAATTATCACACAGTGATTACAATTCAACACAGCCACATTGATAATGAAGACAATAGGGCTTCTTTCCACTGCTGTATACATGACCTTTTCCATAGCCACCCTGCAATTGAAGGATGCCTGTCACGCCTTCCCCTTCTCTCCTATAAATTCACCATGTCACCCACCTGGCAAGCAGTTAGCCTTCAGGACAACTCACAGGCACATGGAGGGGGCAGGGCGGGGGGTGTCAGTGTGGTGGGTATTCATGGAATGAATGGAAAGAGAACTTTGGTAGCAATAATGTTGGGTGAGGTAGAGATAACACTCCAGACGATGAGAAAGATCACCAGGCGGGCACTGTACGGACATGATAAAAGCTGTGCTAACAGCGGTAGTGATTCACGTGGAGTTTCCGCACGCCATGGAAGGTGGCCGGCAAAATTTAACGGAGTTCTCACATTGGCTATGGGACCTGTGCATGGGTGGGACTGCAGGACATGCCAATGTGATTAGTCAAATAGAAGAGGGAAAGCTATTTCTTCAGTTAAGTGTCCCTCTGACTTATGGCCACAATGATTATTTGTTACTGTCTGTGTTTAATGAGACATCTTATTGGTGGCCAATAGATAATTCTGAAGCTCTGACAGCACAAGCTTGACTCAGGACATTCTGTAGTGGAACAAGTGCAAATGAAAAGGTAAACTTCCAAAAGTGTAAGACTTACTTTTGTGGATATGCTCTGTCTGCAAAATTTGCATCTGTAGTTCAATTATGCATAGAAATTTGAATAGTCTTACTTCTAAGTACCAGATGGGTAAAAGGTTAAATCATTTACGTGGAGAGAGATATGCAAACCAAGCACACATTTCAAAACATAAAGCACATTTTTTTCTTGCAAACTGAGAAAGATGGGATGGCCTTAATCTGGCTAATAATATCAATCGGTGACTATGACCTTCACTGTAAATTATTCTTAATATGCTAAATCCAAATATCTGTAGAAATCCATATCCATTTCTTCTCATATTATAGTCAATCTTTAGATATTATGGTGCAGAAAAAATGACACTGGCATCCTGCATTTTCCATTTTTTTTCTAGTCTCACATATCACTGAAAATTGGTCACTCTTCCTAAAATTACTGGTGTTAGAAGTAGGTAAATAAACAACAGTAAGGTCAAAGCACTGGAATAAATCAGTATGATACAATGAAGCTTACGAGGAGTATGGCATTTTGTTGTGTGTAAACCTGCAATTAACGGTGTTTGGTTTTAAAACTGATGAGATGTAGAACAGCATGATGGATAACTTCTTTATAATTACTCCCATGATGGCTAAACATAAATAGGTTCAACTTTATATTTAAAGTTATTAGCAACTATTCCTGATTTTTAAGAGGAGAACGTGGTGGATCTATAAAAATGACATTCCAAAATAAAATTGACTTTAAATATGAAAAAAACCCAGAATTATACTATCAAAGAATAAATGACTCTCACTGATATGAGAGACTGTCTCATTAGAGTCCTATAAAAATCTAAGACACAATCTCATCTACTAGCTCCTCAGTGAAGTGAAAAGCATTGTGATGGGGCTATAAAATCGTGTGAAAATAAGATACATTGTGGGAAAATGGTGCTGGAATGGTGACATCTAATATGTAAAAAGGCTATCCAAAACAATACCAATTACTACTTAAGAATATTTCACTGATATACTATGATATGCTTCTGGGGGGAAAAAAAATTACTTTAAGAAGGTGATTTGTTAAATGAAGAAGTGGGATCACGGAATTATAATCTTTGATCAGTATATTATGTAAAAACACTGAAACTATGAAGAACATTTTTTCTACATGTTCAGTATCTGTTCAAAAATCATATCATGATAGCAACCGAACTGAAACCAGATACATAAACCTGAATGAACACTGAAACATTGAAATGTAAGATGAACATATTTGGAAAATTCTGTCAATAGAATATCTATTTATTAACAAATTTCCCAAGATTTCTGACTGGTTTTAATTTGATACAATTCAAATTGTGTTATCTGTGTCATGGAATTCCAAATGAGTTGTGATGGACAGTGGCTTATACTCCATTCAGCTCTACAAAACTACTGGATGTGACTTTATTTGCACAATAACATCAGTAAAATGAGTTAGCAGAGACATTACAATACACAGGAAAGCATTAATTTAAAAATACTGTTAGATAAGCAAAATCTGGACAGATCAAAAGATCAAGCATTAGCTGATACTAAAACATTCAACTGTCAATGACTGTCAGACTCTCCAGAACATGGATTCTTTTCCAATTTAAGTCACTTCAGAAAAAACCATTCTAAGAACTAATTTTTTTTCTGGAAAGTAATGATTCTATCTAAAATGTTTTGTTGTACAGTGATAGAATCTTACACCTGAAAAACCTTCAACTTTCTACTTTCTTCTGCTCCCCTCACTTTTTTCTAGAATTGTTATATTTTTTTACGTTCTTTTCCATTTTTTTTCTTCACATTAACTCATTTATTAAGCTTCTCCTTCTGTTTCTTCATCCTTCACATGTCCTTGCTTATCATCTTCCTTTGCTCTTTCTTTTCTCTTCCACAATTTCCCTTTCCTCCCCACTTTTCAAATAATTTTTTGGTAACTTCTTTCCCACTAAGTCTCTGCTTCTGGAAGGAACAATAAGACCCCCAAGTCTTAGCAGTTTGATACAGTCAAGCCTTTTACGGTAGTTTTGCAGAAACGAAAAGGTCCCTTGGAAAATGCACTGACTAAAGAGTAGATAGGCTCCAGTCCTGTGGTCAGATCTGTTACTATTCAGCTTTGTGATTTTGGGTAAATTTTTGAGCATTGTTGTCTTTCTACTTTTAATTTGCCTTCATATGGACACAGGTAATGGAAGGTAAGTCCTTAAATTTTAATTTACTGGGTTTTTTTTCCCCAATCAGTTTGGCTGTCCAGGTATAGACAAGAAATATTATGCTTACTGGTGAACTGTGTTGCAGCTGGCCACTACTGTCTGCCATTCACCAGCCGGTGGTTGGCTGGTTTGTTGAACTAAAGAGCAGGAGCTGAAACCCCTTGACCTGCTGCTCTTACAGAAAATGATAGTTTAGTTACCTGCAGCTACTATTTAGCTACCCATACCAAGAATAGGGTACTCTCCAGTGCTAGTTGGCACCTTGATGATACCACAGGGTCATTACAGAAAGTTGCATGCAGTAGTATCAGGGCCCTGAAATGAATTTTGAAGGCAACCTTTCCGTACGTGCTTACAATGAATGGCGGTGCTGTCAGAGGGAACCCTTACGCAAGCTGTCCAGACCATGTTGGCAGAGGGACCAACACATGGGGTTATTTATAAAGATGGATGCCCTTTGGAGTATGTTTCCCTGTCATCCCAACCAGGCAGCTCTCAGCATGGCCCAGGGTTGCCTCATGAGCAAGGCAGAATGAATAGTGAAGCAGTTTGGCCTCAATGAACCTGCCAAGGATGATCGAGAAAAGTGTGGAACACCGCAAAGTTTGCTGTGAATGAGTAAATAGGTCCTTAAAGTGTAAGTGTTGTTAGCACTGTGTGAGCAGTCAGGAAAGGGAGTGCTTTGAATAAATACCTGAAGTAAGCAGAACATCTCATGGCACTTCAGTAAGGTCATTAGTGTGCCAGTTGATCTGAAATAAATTTTATAGTCACTGCAATAGCAACTGAATATATATAATTTCAGTGTTCTATTCTTTTTCTAGACTTAGTTTTCTTCTTTTGTCCTTTTCCCCCCCCAATTTTCTTGTATCCTTTCTTCAGGTTTTTTCATCTTCCTTTCTCTCCATCTGTTCTTTGCAAGATGTTGAAACAAATCTTAATATGTGCTAATGAGTATTCCTAAGTACATTTAAAATTTACATAAGGAGGAGCAGAAAGAGAAAGTGTGAGCTATGGAGAAGAAAGAGCGTAGCTCAGTGTTGCTGCCAGGTTTAGCTCATTTCCATAATCAGCTGCCTTAAGTCCTATGGCCTTTGTTATGGCAGGAAGGAAAGAAGGGAGGAATGCAGACAGAGTTTATTTTAATTTTTTTCATAAAGGAATGCTGAAATTCCACAGAACCTCTTTCACACTCCCAGCAGAGCTGCTTAGTCACTGTGATATTTTCCAAAACATGGTCATTACCTATTCCTGAGCATTTATTTCCAAATAAAGAAAAAAAACACAGTAGCACTTTTTTTTTTCTATGAATGAAGCTGAGAGCAGAGTACTAGCAGTCATGTTCATTACATACAGCTCTGCTGTTTTGACTCCACCAAAATTCACAATACAATGCAAGACCCTCAATCCCTTTATGAGGAGATGGGAGACCATGAGGATGAGGCTCTGCTGCAGCTGGTGTTGGAAGAAGAAGGTGAGGAGCACAAGAGAAGCCAGCTCTACAACAGTGTGTTGCAGTGCTTGTGCATGTCGTGGGGCTTATGGATTGTGTGCCAGCTGAGTATGGATTTGTTGAACACACCAGACGGAGCTGCCCTTGGAGCCTATGCTGGAGGAGGCAGGGAGCACCTCCTCCAAGGACCAGTGGTACTGGGAGAGTAAGGGTCTCTGCTCTGTTACTCTGGAAAGGAAACCGCCACATTGATGTCATGAAAGCTGCTGCTACCCCCCTTTGTGCTTCAGTCATCTCTTCAGTGAAGATAACACCTCTCGAGTTCTCTGAGGTGAAAGCTGTTAGCAATTAAGAGCTGCTCAGACACTATAATAGCAAAGGCCATATGAATTAATATAGCCCCAGATCCTGATGAGAGGGAGACAGTGTCTTCTTATGAATGAAGGAGCACGCCAAACTTCACCCCTTCCTCACTATTGTCATTTCCCTCCTCCATGAGGATTCCCCTTAAAAGACCTATTTCCTCTCATGGTATTTTCTACTTCTCTGAACACCAAGATGCCAGCTACTTCCTGGTGAAGGGACAGAAATAAAAGGCCTTTTACTGAAAGCTTAAATCAAGCTATAAATGACCAGGCAGGTTCCTTCTCTGGATTACTGGTTGAAATGTCTTTGGTAACTTCTCTGCTGAAAGGAAAGCTCTGAAAATACATGCCAAACTAAAGCTCATTAGATCCCAGTCCCACTCCTTACCTCCTCAGCCTACTGTGAGTCTGTCTGGCAGGCTACCAAGTGAGGCTCCCAAGCTCACAGAGCCCAAGCATGTGGGACAGCCCCACTGCACAGGCTGCAGTCATTGGCTGAGAGATAGGGAGTCAGAAGCTAGATTTGGCAAGAGTTAGAGATCCTAGGTTTATCTAACAAGCATCCATCCCAGGTGTACCCTATCCCTGCTCACAGGTGGTATCTTTGAACTGCAGCACCTGCTGAGCAGGATTCCCAGCATACTGGCAGGAATTGACACAAGTTTTGGATAGAAACTTGCCCAATGGTCCAAGTTCCTTCAAATTACTCCCTGTGTTTTGGCTGAGGCTTGCTCAATTAGAACCTTTTTCACAAAACATTTTGTTCTTAACAAATCAGAATTTTGATGGGAAAGCAGCTTTAGCCAAAGAGGTGCCTGTCATTGAAATCCATATTCAGAAGTATTCTGCTTTGTAGGCAGGATGGGATTCCTGGTAGTTCCTGTCTCCACAGCCTGTCCTGAGAAGAACAAGAGAGAGGGTATGCCACAAAGTGGGAAGGGATTTAACCTCCTCTCACTCTTTATCTCACACTGGGATAATTTCTAGTCCTGTACATGTATAAAGATCTGGATCTGCATTTGTATTTACATATCTAGATTATTGTTACTGTATGCTGTCTGACCTCTAAGTAATTTATGTAATTTTTGTCACAGCTCTCCTGAACCTGCTACCTGGTTCACAAAACCTGAAGCACAAAGCACAGTTTCTTAGACATTAATAGGTGCTGAACAAAACACAAATCTCAATACACTGCCTGTTACTGAACTATCATTTTCATATTCCTATTTTCACAGCTTCTACCAGCATGTTTTCTACTTGCAGTCTGTTTCCTACCCTGAGAGATCAAATGAAGAATTGCCAAGACTGGAGCCTTGTGAAGATTTCCTTCCTCAAAGCTGTTTCCACTCATCTTACTGTGCAATGGAAGGAAAACACAGTCAATCCAACCCTTGTCTTGAATTTTGGAAGGACTGAGTACCAGTACATATGCACTGAAGTACCTTCCTTCAGGAAGATGTGTTTTATTGCTTTGTTTGGGTTGAATTATATGATTTTTATATTTACTTTGTTAATAATAGACTCTGTATATGAATAATGCCAGGTTGCTTAAAATATTTCCAGTAGAGTACAATACGTTATTCAGATTGTAGCAGATACTTGACTTCCTGAAATTATAATGGTAAAATCATTGATATATACCATATAGACCTTAGAATATCTTTCATAGTAACTTTTTTTGTTAGAAAAAATGACCAAGATTTAGCTTCTGTGCTATCTGTGGGGATGGTGCCATATAACATTTTTCTAATGCAGCCATTTTAACAGAATGAGTTTTGACAACTAGGTGGTGTATGAAAAAGCAGGGAAAATGTTTTCAAATAGCCCACATGAATGAAAAATATTGCTTCAACCATAGCTTCAATGCATTTTCACACAGTAATTTAAGATGTTTTTCAAAGGGTTCCAGTTACCTATCTTGCTTTATAGATGTCCAAAGGATCTCACATGTAGTTTCTTCTTATTTAAGAAGTTGGTGATTTCTGTATTAGTATCTCAAAGAATTGGGAAAACAGTAATTTTCAGGTTCCTCCTATCTTTACCTTTACACTACAGAATGGAGTAACTGAAGCTAGGCAGACCAAACTTTTCCTTCCCCTTTGATTAATGTTAGGCGTATAGAGGAGACATGGTCTCTTAATACAGAAATCTTACACGTTTACCACATATCCATGTCCATATCACTCCAGTTAAAAGTCTTGTCAAAGAAGAAAGAATGAAACTTCTGAGCAAGCTGAAATTGAAAGCACTTAGACAACTGGGGCTCTCTGGTCATCCAAACATAACAAGGAAGCACTTTGTCTCTTCTTGGCACCTCTTCAATGAAGAGGAGCCCTCTGCCTTTCATGGAAACAAATTTTCCATCCAGTCAGACACCTCTTAACTTTTAATTACCCATTAAGTTGGCCAAAGCTTCCATCTAATTATTCAGCTTCATGGATAACTCTTTAAGTGTTCCTTTTTCCTCACCAGCACCTTTATGGTCTTGTATAGATTCTTTCCTCAGCTCATTTCCTGAAGGCTTTCTTACATTCAGGAAGGATAGTGGTTGCAGTTGTTGAGAGTGGGAAAAATATCTGACTGTCAGGACCATATGTTTGGCAGCTGAGTGGAGCATATGTCATTTTCTCTTTCAACGGATTCATGTAGATTTTGAAGAGCACTACAAATAGTACCAGGCCTTTGAGACCTTGGAAAGAAGGAACAGTTACACATCACCTCCCTTTCTCCATTGGCTCCCCCATCCTTGCTGAATTGAGCACCAGCATCCTGTCTTCACTTTTAAAATTCATCTCAGCCTATCTCGCCTGCTAACTCTTTCTGTGAATTCACTCTCAAACTGGCAATTATAACAAAATCCATCTTAAACTTTTAAACAAGAAATATTGTTTCTCATGCTGCCTCCTGATGCACTCCCAATAAATATCTCAAAGGAGCTCTATTAATGTTCTCAGAACCTCTCCCAAAATTTGTTTCCAAATACACCCACACTAAACTATACATTGGTTCACTAGGAATATGCTCATTCCTCCTTAGCCTGCTTGGAATTGTTTTTGTAAAGAGCCTAACACAGTAGGGTCATGGTCAGTGAGTGCACATAGTACTGCTCTAGGCATCACAGTTGCTATATTATGAAGGTAGACACATGAATTGCCTGAATGATCTAGTGACATCAGTAATGCTGAAAAGTACCTGAGAAGTAAGCATAGGATGCCAAGGATGGAGATCCCCCAGCTCTCTGCGTGACCTGTTCCAGTGCTGGAACATTTTCATGGTTAAAAATGTGCTACTTATATCAAATTCAAATAAGGATTTCCTGTATTGCAGGTTGTGACTGTTGCCTCTTATACTTTCAATCTGTGCCTTTTGAAGAGATTTTAGCTCCGCCTTCTCTGCACTGTCATATTGAGCAGGTTTAGATAAGATCCCCTCAAATCTTCTCTTTCCCAGGCTGAACAAAGACGGTTCTCTAAGTCCTCATACATTGTGGATGTATGTCCCTTACCAACTTGGAAGCCTCCCCCAGCCATGCTCCAACGTGTCCATGTCATTATTGTCATACTGGGAGAAATGACGTGGACTGCAGATGTGGTCTCAGAAATACCAGGCAGAGAGAGGGGAAAAATCATTTCGCTTGACCTGGCAGCTACACTCATGTGAACAACAGCACAGTTGCTGTGGAGACACACTAATGGATCATGTTCAATTTGCTGTTGACTAAGTCCCCCCAGGTTGATTTTTTTGGGGGGCTTTTTCTTTTTTTCTTTTTTTTTCTTTTTTTTTTTGGCAAAGCTGCTTTCCAGCCAGTCAACCCCCAGTTTGTACTGCTGCATGGGGTTACTCTATCCTAGGTGCAGGACTACATTTGCTGCAAGATATCACATTTTATCGGTCATTCCTCTTTTCCTACTTTGGAACTTCATTTCTTCGTGTGGTGAGAGGACCCTTATTGCCTCTTTAGTCTGGAAATGCAAGCAATAACTGATTGCAACAGTAGAGAGTTATACACCAAGATGAAATTTTGTAAGCTTTGTAAAATATCAGCTGATTATCTCAGAAAACCTGCAAACACATTTCACAACCTGGTAAACACATGAATGGGGTTATCTCAAAAAAATTTCTTTAGCTAACCAATAGGAAGAAATTCTTTTAGGGTGACCTATGTAATATATTTGTATTGTCTTTTCAAGATCTTTTACGCCACTCTCTTGTAAGTTTTTAGCTGCAAAATAAAGTAGCCTAGAAAGAAAAGCTAATCCTAATGAACACTCAATAAAAAGGCATAAACACACAGAAAGAATAAAGAACAGAAGCTGAAGAGTTCCATTGTATAGAATTAGGTACAAATTTGGTAACTGATGCTGCCAAATTTAATTGCACCCAACATCACAAATCCTACTCCTGTCTCTGCAGTTATGAGGCATTTGATCACAGCCAAGATACATGTACTCCTACTTCCAACAGGAGAAAGCTACAGTAGCTTTGGATGCAAACTGGTGGATCTGCCTTAGAAAGGAATCTGTGAGCCCAGACTTTGTATTCCATGCCTCCACCTGATGTATTACTCGCAATAAGGAACAAGACCTCTCCAAGGTGTTACTCTAAAGACATGATCCACATTTTACTGAAGTCAACAGGTGTTTCCATAGCCCTAAGGGACCAACATGTGGGCATAGAAAATCCCCAGACAGCATTAGAATAAACTAGGCATAGATATCTATGCCTTGAGAACCATTAATAAGAAAACCTTTAATTTTTTCCATGGTTTTTTTTATTCCTATTCTTATTATTTATTCGTAATTACTAATTCACAAAGATTTATGATTGTGTTTACTTTATGATTGTCTTAGATTTTAACCCAAGTCAAACTTGTAAACAGGATAGGGTAAGTCCTGAAATGCAAACTTGTGAGTCATTGTTTGTATGATAGAAATTCAGGGTGAAAAGGCTTATACAAAGCATTTCCACAATGCTTTCCTTAAAAAAAAAAAAAAAAACAAACCAAAAAAAAACCCACACATATGAGCAGTGTTTAAAAATTCTAGACACGAAAGCAGACAATGATGTCAATGTAGGCTGCATTCAGTAAAAGGCATTTTCTTTGCTGAAGTGTCATATAATGTCACTGAACGATTTCTGCTGTTCTCATTCTTCAAATAATTAATGCTGTAGATCAGCTTCCTCTCTCCAGTGTACCGCCAGTTCTGCCTGTTTCCAAAATACTAAACTTAGTGCACGCTCAGTAAAGGTATATTTTTTAAAGACCCAATTTAGCTTCAAACTCTCAGGCATGAGTAAAAGTTCTGATTGAAAGCAGAGGAATAGGACAAGGTTTTGAACAGATGTTGGTAATTTTTTGTTTTAATTGAGGCAAAAGATTCTGAAGTTCAGATGGCATGAATCAAAGCACTCATTCTGAGGAAAAAAAGACATGATTTAGAAACTAACTCAGAAAAATTGACAGAAACATTTTGACAGCCTGTTTAAACTTTTATGTAGTTCAGGAGTGATGATGAATGAGAAAGAGGTGAAGGGGAGGAAGAAGAAGGGAAAAGAATCTAGGAGGTTTGATAGTTTGCCTTTAAGTGGTCTGGATTTTGAAGCACTTAAAACCAAGTTACTGCTGCTTTAAAAATCAAGGCCTTCTTTTCAGGACATTCACTTGGATTAGAGAAGATTTACTCAGCCACAGTATTCCCCTGATGCATCAAATTGAAAATTATTTGAACCGCCCAAACTCCAGGGAAAGGTAAGAAATGCAGAACCAAGATGCTTCAGACCTGGCACTTTCAAAAAATTCTCTTTTAATAGAATTTGAAACTGCACTCAGATTCTGGGAGAGCTGGAATGGGAGACATCTGACAGCTACTTATAATTCCCTGATCTTGTAGACTACATAAACCTGGCCCAGCAAGTCACAAATTACTGTCCCAGCTTCTAGCAACAGCAGATGAAATCTGTAAAACCTTGTTCAGGTTGAAAAATTATGTAGAGACTTGCCTTAGAATGGTATTCTTTCAGCAAAAAGCACTCCATCCAACACAGAAAATTAGAGGGCAACCACATTGAAAGGACTCTACCACTTCAGTTTCTTGAGTTCATGATCAAGGAACGACAACGGTGTTCTTATGTCTCAATTTTTGTTTTGAGCAGCCTCTGCAGAGTAATGCAACATTTCCAAACACATGCACAAATTTGACATGCTCCCCAGCAGAAAACCTGCTGTACCCACACAAAAATTACTGACATTGACTCAAACACCTAAATGTGTCAAGAGTTTGAACACAGAGAGTTCCTAAGCCAGGCTGAAGAGGTGTGTGTCTAAAACTCTGTCTGTCTCTTAGACATACATATTGTCTGTGCAGCTTTGAAACACGTACCTCTGCAGAGCTTGAAACCTCTTCAAGCTCACAGACAACTGTCTTTAATTTGGGTAGAAACAAAGAACTTTAGGTAGAAAAAAAGTGGAAAAGTGGACAGAAGAGGAGGCAATATTATCTTTCATCACTTATGAGTCACTCTCCAGAAATGTGAGACATATTTTTTAGGATGACTTTAGGCTACAGAATAATAAGCAGAACTATTTTGAAGCCAGAGAATGAAATCCAGTGTTTGCTTTGGTCATTAACTGTACTACGATTTTTTTTTTTTTTCTTTTGTCATTATGAGCAAAAGCATCCCCTTGATTACCAGAATTGTTTAGGTTGGAGTGGACCTTTTTAGATCATACTTATGATCTTCTTGAATTGAACCTTCAAGCAAGCCCCTGGGCCTGCAGTGGAGAGAACTGTGGTGTAGGCCAATGTTTGTCGTCTAGTTGTGACATTTAGTGAGATTATGGAATCTGTCCCACACAAATAGGAAAACAAAAGCAACAAACTTAATGAAGCAGGCATTTCCATGAAAATCTTGACAAGCTTCCAACCTCCTGCTGACCAAGTATTTCAGGTAATACTCATACATGTCTTTCACTGTAGCTTTGCTCTGATGATTGGTCTGTTGTAATAGACTGTAATTGGATCCATGGCCATTACAGATTTTCCATTATCACATTTCAATCAATCTATCTTTTCAGAAATAGCTCATTTAGAAGGGTCCTGAAATTCAGCACAGGAAACTGCAGACATTTTATCCATTGTTAACAATAGATACTTTTATTTTAGAATTCATGTCAACTCCTGAAGTTTCTTTGGTTAACAATAATAAAAACTGGGACTTAGATAATAACTCCTATCTGGGGATATTCATATCACTTATTAGGAGTAGTTCATTTATAACTTCTATAATGGCTGAGTATTTTTCTCTGTGTTATGACAAAGGAAAAAGAATCATAGCTAAAGGGCTGAAAAAATGCTCTAAATGGCAACTGTATTTTACAATAACAAAAGGCCTAGTCACTTCAGCAAGAGCAAACTTTTCCTAGGTGACATAGAAGATGAGGGTAAAGACAGCAGTTTCATTACAAGAACAAGATTAAATTCCAGATTAAGACTGAAATGTAAAGCTCCAATTAATTTCCTAAACGCAGGCATCTGGCACCATTTGCACTAGCAGTATGATACAGGAGCTACAGGTTACATATGCTTTCCTGGACTATCATCTGGAGACAGGCAAGATACCACCTGCCATCTAAGTTGGCACAAATGCCTGTGTCTAGGCAATCGAAGCAATCTCTGAGTGTCTTTATGTTGAAAGTAGCTGTTTCGACAATAGTTATTGGTGATCTAGTCAGCATAGCCAAGGGAGCCTGAAGAGCAATTCCAATCACTCTGCAATGGGCATCTAGTGACTGAATAACTTTCTGGCTATACAGGTGCAATTTTGTTGCCTAAATATAGGTGTTAATACCCTTTTACCCTATTTGAAATTAGCTGTCTATTTGAGGCCAAAAGATATAAGTCCTTCAGGAGATGCATATCCTTCCAGACTGGAAGCTGGAGGCCAGGAAGGGTGCCCAGAGTGTCCACAATGCCATCAGATGCCTACATTTTAGTTGAATCAAACACCAAGACATCTCAAAGTAGGTGTCTATATACTTATATGTCTGCATGTGTCCAGGGGTTAGGTTCAATAGTAACCCAGTAAATTATGTATTTTCAGGCCAGATGATCCTGAAAAACAGTATCATTAGGTCCTTAAATACCAGCTGACTATATTAAGAGCCATTAAGAGTCATATGAGTCATATTAAAGATACCATGGGAAAGAAATGTCATATCAAAAGACCAGAGAAAGGAAAACCTTCCATTAAAAGAAGGTAAGGAGGAAACTCAGGACTACAAGTTATCTGAGTTAACTTCAGTTCCTTCTATACTGTTGGACAAATCATCATACCGGTTCTTCATAAGCACCTGACAGGCAACAAGGAAATGAACATCAGACAACACGGATTTGCCAACAACAGATCACGTCCAGCTAATCTAATTTCCTTCCACAGCAGGATGGCAGGTTTTGTGGACAGAAGAGAAACAATAGATGTCATATATCTTTCCTTTAGAAGGACATTCTGTCTCATGAAATTCCCATAAGCCAGTAAAGAAATGTCAGTCTAAATGATAATACTGTAGCATAGAAAACTGTACACAGACAGTGGTTATTAATCGTTCACTGTCAAGATAGAAGAATACACAGAGGAAATTTTGTAGGAGTCCATTCCATTGTTCTGACAAATATTTTCATTGAAGAATTGGATGATAGAACAATGAGTTTACTCATTAAATTTGCTGATGATACCATACTGGGAGGTACAGTCAGTGTGTTGGAGGATAGAAACCACATTCAAAATAAGTCTGTTGAATTTGAGACATGGAATGGAAAAAAAAGATGAAATTCAGACCAGATCCATAGGAAGTACTACAGTTGGGAAGGAATATCCAAATGCATAAGTAACATACAGAGAGTGTCTGGAGACCACAATACTCAACAAGACAGGTATGTAATGCTATTGTGAAATGGTGAATAACATGAATAGATGTAGAAATGGTCATATGGCTTCTAAAATATGTGGAACAATCTCCCTGCTTAGGTCTGCATTGGATATTGAAAATATCTCAGCTGAAGTATCATATTAAATTTGGAACATCACTGTCAAGAAAAATATAGACCAGCTGCTTAGTCCGGAGAAAAAGAATTAGAATTTTCAGAGGACTAATTAACAATGGCCCTGAAGAAGGGTCGGAAGAAGTGCAGTTGGTTAGTCTGGAAAAGGGAAGGTGGAGGGGATGTGTGTCATCATTCTTGGCACCTGTATCATGCTGCCTGCTGCAAGGAGAATACAAACAACCATCTTTCCAAGACCATGTCGACTGGGAAAAACTGTGGGTTTTAGCTGAAGCATGGGTGGTTTAGAAAAATGTTCTAAAGGTCAAAAGAGAAGAATGGGAACTAAGTGCCTGGGAAAGCTGTGGATTTTTCCAGTTTGAAAGGTCTTTAACAATATGTCTCAAGAACCACCTAGTTAAGTTGATTACACTTTAGGATCTCTTCAAGAACCTTCCACTAATAACATAGAAAATAAGTTCCAGTAGTTTTAAAAGAGACTAAGATAGATGTTATCTTCATATAATTTCTCCAGAAATATAAGAAATAAAATAAATAAGATTCACAAAAGGAAAAAGCCTATGCCTAACTATAGATTCTATGAGTATGATTCCATGACTATGGCAGAAGAAATTGAACAGTGCCAAATAGACATCTTCCTGTGCTCACTCAAGGGTTCAAATGTGCTTTTCTGAGTTACTGTAATGGGTCTAAAAGACAAATAGCAACAGCGAAAGCAAGCAGATCAGAGGTTTTATTTAAATTAAAAGAATTCTTACACTATTATTTAGAATGTCCATTTAGTTTTTTTAGAAAATATAGCTACTTCATAGGTGATTATCTTTAGTATTTCTTACACTAAGTGAAGGTAGGTTGGATTTCTTTTCTAAAGGTTTTTCCCAAAGCTTTCTAAGCAGAATGAAGAGTTTCCTGCTAGCTAGCTTTTGAAAATCTGAACTCTTTTTACCGATCTGTGTATTATTATTGTTTGTCACATTACAATAGGAATCAGATGTTCAGACAAAAATAGAATAAATGTAGAAACATCTACTGTGACAATAAAAAGAAGAAAGCAAAACATGATTCCTGCATGGAGAGTTTACTGTTCTTTTATTATTATATCCATTATTTATTTTATCCAAATTGCTAATCAATAGCATTCAAAGCTAATTGACTGTTTGTAGTCCAAATATGACCATACCACAAAGTGTATTAAGTACAGAGTTATGAAAAAGTCATTGAAATGCTGAAAACTCTCAAAGATTGAAGTCTTTGAAACAAAACCAGTTCTTTCCTCTCTGTTCTAATGTACAGCTTAAGCAGTACTGAACATGATCTATACAAACTCCGTGCTCTATACAGTTAATCACAAGACTGAAGATTAGCAAATTAAAGTATAATAAAATAATATCAACCAGCAGCAGCCGCAAATAAGCTCATCTCCACAGCAGGATACAGCGAATATTTCAGAGAATAAAGAACATTTCAATTATAGGCCATATGCGTAATATTATCGTGCTGTGCTAGCCAGGTTGAAATTAGCTTTCCATTTCTCATCTCCTTCGTCACAACCTACACAAAATCATCTAATCCACTAGGATTTTTACATGCCACTGTAAAAGTCTGTGAACTTTCTATCAAAATAAGTCTGGATTTTAATCAGAATAATGATTTATACAGTGCAATCTTCCTTCTCCTCCACAGATTTTGCACTGTTCAAACAAATAAATCTGGGCTAGAAACAAACTGTAGAGAGCGCTTCTCACACTCCTTTTTTTAACTTGTATTGAGACTTTTTTTTTTTTTTTTTTTAAGTTTAGCATAGTTTAATGGGACAAAGCCAGGATCATGGCTTTGCAAGTATTAAATTAAAATACAGCACAAGCCTCCAGCCTCCAAGATTGAGGAATTATATTTAATTTTCCTTAGGCTTTTCTACTGCACCAAAGAATCATTCTCAGAGAACATATCTTGACATTCTGATTATTTTTTGTTTGCATGTGTATACTATACAGATATATACTTTGCTTAATTTTAAGAAACTCTTTATTTTCTTTGATTCAACATATTTTAATAGCCTGGTGTGCAACCTGTAAGCTTGCTTTTTTGTTTTGCTGAAAAAATTCTCCAAATGTCTAGAGAAAAATAAGGAAATACTCCTTATGAGTACCACTACTAAGAATATAAGAAGAAGCTGAATCACATTTTAGAGGCAGGGATAACTGCAGTGCATCATTCACAGTTTGAGGAAAGCAGCTTTAGTGTTCACTCAGCCTTGTTTGCTGAGTTGCTGATTAGTTTGTAAAAATAACAATGCAGGAAATCCAGCAAATTCTCATTATACTCACCTCGTGGGCAGGTTTTCTACTGGCTAGCTTACAATACCTATCTTGTGTATGTTTACTAATTTTGAAGACAGCCTTTTTTCCCTCCCATGATTCCCTGAGAAAAATAGCGATCCAGTGTGAATATTTGGAGTTGGATCAGTTAAACTGTACCATTTGCATAAATGTAAGAATTTGAGCTATCCTAAATTCCAAAACACCCAAAAGCATTCCTTGAAAGTCTTCACTAAAATTCTCACCAATATCCCAAAAACTATTAATGTAACTATCATTTTTTATAATTTCTGCTTATGCCACAAAATTTCCTGGTGAAAGGTATTCTGCAGAAATCCTGTTTTAACACTTAAACCTACATTTGTTTTGGACTAGATTCCCATTTTCACTTAAATTAATCTGTACCTATAATATCACTGGGTAAAGGTTTCAGGTTTATAAGCACCAATTAATAGCAGTATCTTTTTGCTACCAACACGCTGCAAGTGATTTCCTGGCATTGATATGCAGCACATATGCTTCTTCTAAGAATAACCAAGAAACAATCTGCCTAGAAATTATCTACCCCTGGCTCTATAAAACACTGTTCATCTATACTACCAAAAATGACAGCTGGTTCTAGCCTATTTACAAAAAATCCCCCAAACCCACTATTTTCATTACTGTTGCTGTCATCATACAGGCACTTAAAAGAATGCAAATTCTATCAAAGAACCAGTTTAGCATAACCATTCCTATAACAAAATGCTATAATCTTATATAATTTTACATAAACTACATGATGAAACCATATAACAAAACCAATACTTATATCTATTGCTGACTTTATAAATAAGGACCTTGTACTCATCTCTCGTGTCCATGCTTTACAACAAAAAAGCCATCTGCCATATTTCACCTGTCATACACCTAGTGATAAACAGGGTGTCTACCTGCCATTAAACTGACTTCCATGTTTTGGGTCCATATTATGAGCCTTGTTAAATATTTGCTGCCTTATCAAAAGCATTCAATTTCCCACCAGTTAACTTATCAGACAAGTAAATTTCTGACTCTGGAGCTGCATACGCACCAATCACGTCGTTGTAGCAGCCTGTTTCCTGCTAGCAAGTCAGGAAAATAGTGTAGGTTGATAAGGCATAAACCAAAACAGCCTGTGGAGACTCCAGTTCACTTTCTTCTTTATGATATGTGTCCTGGTTTTGTCTGGGATAGTTAAATTTCCTCCTAGCAGCTGGTATAGTGCTGTGTTTTGGATTTAACATGAGAACAATGTGATGACACAGTGAGGTTTTGGTTGTTGCTAAGCGGTGCTTAGATTAAGTCAAGAACTTTACATCTTCACATGCTCTGCCAGTGAGGAGATGCTCAAGAAGCTGGGAGGGAGCGCAGCTGGGACAGCTGATCCAGTCTGACCAAAGGGATATTCCATAGCATATGAGGTCCCACTCAGTATATAAAATAATGGATGTTGGGTCAAGGGCAGTGACCACTGCTTAGGGACTGGCTGGGCATTGGTCAGCAGGTGGTGAGCTGTTGCATCACTTGGTTTTCCTGGGTTTTATTTCTCTCTCTCTTTTTGTTGTTTT
>NW_010253247.1:32612-80314 GCF_000690775.1 Eurypyga helias | reverse complement strand
TCTATGATTCTATGAAAATTATAATAGTATTGATACTAGTTATAATAACATGTAATGAAGTTAATACTACTAACAATAATGATAATAATATAGAATGAAAGGGGAAAGAAGAAAAAAGGTGCAACCCAAAAGTAATACAACCACTCACCACCTGCTGACCAACACCCAGATGGTCCCCAAGCACCAGTCGTGTCTCCTAGCCAACTTGCCTCCCAACTTGTGTACTGAGCATGACATTTTATGGCATGAAATGTCCCTTTGGTCAGTTTGGGTCAGCTGTCCTGGCTGTGTTTCCTCACAGCTTCTTGTAGGAAAGAAGGTGGGAGAACGGGGGCAGCATGAGAAACTGGAGAAGTTCTTCGTTTAATATAAACATTAGAACATCAGTATGTTGTCAACATTCTTCTCGGCCTGAATAAACATAGCCTCATACTAACTACTGTGAAAACATTAATTGTCCCAGCCAAAACCAGCACACTCCTATACAGACTACTACAAGTTGCTCAGAAACTCTGATTCTGTCTTGTTTGGTCCTGATACATGACAAGCACAGGGACGCTGCTGCTCTCTGCTGTCTTCCACACCAACAGGGCGAGGACAAAACATTTGTTTTCCTTTACTCTATTTCCTTTACTCTGCATCTGCCTCTGCTGTTTAGCAAGTTACGGGTGCTCAGTACAGTTTCATCCAAATGTTCACTTGGTATGTGGAAAACGTCCCTTTTGACTTACAGAAATACACCACGTCATTTCTTTGTGGATTTTTGGCAAGAGGGAAAATGAAGGGATAGCTTTCTAACAAGTACGGGGATGTCAGTAGAAAGAAAGAAGATACCTTTTCAATTCATATCAATATTCAAGCTATAAGTAACATCTCTGTTCTGGTATGCTAGTTACGCTGTTCGCTTGTGGTGGCATAGAGCCACTTGTTGGTTACATTGGTCTCCTTTCAGGGTCTTGCCTGTGAAGCACTGAGCCACCAGATGCTTCCATGAGTCTTTGCATCGCTGTTTTGTTCAGACCATTGCTCTGTATTCATGCTTACAGTTCACGTGCACACATTTCACGTGTAAGTGTGCCCTGGCAGCCCAGAAAGCCAACCATACCCTGGGCTGCATCAGAAGTGTGGCCAGCAGGCCGAGGGAGGGGGTTCTGCCCCTGTACTCTGCTCTGGTGAGACCCCACCTGGAGTGCTGCGTCCAGCTGTGGAGCCCTCAACATCAGAAGGGTATTGACTGGTTGGAGCGAGTCCAGAGGAGGCCACGAAGATGCTCCGAGGGCTGGAGCCCCTCTGCTCTGGGGACAGGCTGAGAGAGTTGGGCTTGTTCAGCCTGGAGAAGAGAAGGCTCCGGGGAGACCTTATAGCACCTTCCAGTACCTGAAGGGGCTACAAGGAATGGGGAGAATTTTTATAAAGGTCTGTAGTGACAGGACAAGGGGTAACAGGTTTAAATTGAAAGCAGGGAGGTTTAGATTAGATATCAGGAAGAAGTTCTTCCCGGAGAGGGTGGGGAGGCACTGGAACAGGTTGCCCAGAGAAGCTGTGGATGCCCCATCCCTGGAAGTGTTCAAGGCCAGGCTGGATGAGGCTTTGAGCAACCTGGTCTAGTGGAAGGTGTCCCTGCCCGTGGCAGGGGGGGTGGAACTAGATGGTCTTTAAAGTCCCTTCCAACCCAAATGATCCTATGATTCTATGAAGCCTACAACACTCTTGCATTTTCCTTTCAGATTCTCATAAGCATAGGACTCATGTTTTATGTCGTTCACCGAGCTCAAGTGGAACTGAACGCAGCTATTGTAGCGTGTGAAATGGAAATGAAGACGTCGCTTGTTAAAGACAGTCAGCCGAGCATCAGTGGTTCCACCACATACTGCAACAAAAGGACAGTATCGTTCTCTGGAGGAGGTGTCAATATCGTGTGATTTCAAGTATTAATAAAGAAAGGTTTTGTGAACCTAAGCTATTGCCTAGAAATATCTATGGACAATTCAACTAGTTTTAATGAACTACAAGTGGTTACAGGTTGTACTGTGGCACAAACCAACCGACCAGCTCTTCAATTGCACACGGGGTGACTTCTAGCAAGAAAAGAAAGATGGTGAAGTAACTTAAGATGTAAATGCAAATTTGGCTGCACCTTTGGTCATTTATTATGCCTGTCATGGCCTGTAGTCTGCACTTTAGGTTTTTTCCTCTGCTCCTATAAACTGAGAAATGCTTCTATATACTGAGAAAAGTAGCACAGAGGTAAATATTTTTCTGCTTAGCATTATTTATAAGGCTGAATAATTATATACAGTAGAATTTTATTACTGGTAAAGACGAATGAGAAAGAGTATGCAATTCAGTGTATGTTATTCTTGAATGTGCTTTTGCTTTGGAATTGCTTCCAGAACTTGGAGTGTATTATTTAGCTAATGATGGGGACCATTTGGCTTTTCCTTCATTTTTGATTAAGAAAAAAAAAAAAAAAAAGAGAACCCTATATAAGGCTTTGGTTGAATGTATTTTTCTAAGTCATTAAAAATGTTGCAGAGCCATGCGTATGTATTCACACAAGCTTAAATCCTACATTGTGGGACTGAAGTGCTCTTAAATAACATTTTAAGTTACACTGTGTAATATGCAAAGTGAAAGGGAAAATACAGAAGTTATAATAGATTGCAGTGACTATCTGAAGGAGACTTCACGACTTAACTGTTGCATTGGTTTTACCACCTTGGTGATTGTAACAAAGGGCTGTTCCACATTAGTCCTATTTATAATATTTTTAATTGTTAAAAGGATGGAGGTTTTCAACTCACATGACTGCATGTAATAAGGCTTCCAGAACAGGGAGCTAAACCTCTCTTTTAAACAAAGTGATGGGATACTGGCAGTGCTAATTTCACATGAAGGTGGCCTTTATTTTGTAGGTGAATCCCCCTTCCCTTTAAAAAGCTTTAAAAATTCACTTTGGTTGGCATGTTTTTTTCTAAAAGTTTTACATTTTTTAAAAGATGCAATCTATTATAAATTTCATCAGAGTGAAGAAGTGAAAACTCGAAGTTCTCCTTGGAAAAATAAATAATCCAGTAATGGAGGAGGACAGTAGTGTCTCTGAGACTCAGGAATTCTGACTCCATTGTTGCAAGACAACACTGTATTGGATAATGCTCCTTTTCCACGTGCTGTGGACTGTTTTTCACTGCATGTGAATAGACTGGATAACCCAATAGTAACTTGTGCGTATGTGCAAAAGGAAACCAACAGTACTGCCTGAACACGTGTCTTGTATGTGCAAGTTTCATGTAGATACACGTACCAATGTTCAGCTGCTCCAACACACGCGAGTCGTCTGATACAAAAATAACGTAACGTATTGCTTATTTTGTAGGTTTTTAAAGATTCTTTCAGTCTTTGAGAGTTTGTGTTCTTTTCTAACGATATAACTGTGCCTCCTTTTTGTAAGGCTGTTTGTTGGGCCCAAGCAATTTTTCCTGTTGGGAATAGCAGGTTTTCAAGGTCTTTGGGAAGCAGAGATTTGATAGCCTCTAACGGTCTTACTGTGAGGATGTACGGTACTCGCCTAACGTGACACCTATGAATTCCTTGGTAGTGGAAGTTCAATTTTGTTCTTTAAATATGGATCCTTTGCAGTTCTTGGGTCTGGTGACCTAAGGAACTGAACTGCTTCAATGAAACAACAAAAGTTCAGGTTGTCTCCTTTTTGTTGTTTTGGGGGTTGGGTTTGGGGTTTTTTTTTAATATATATTTGGTTGGTTTGTTTTTGAAAAGGAGATCTGTATATACCTGGAAGTGTTCATTTACACATCTCTGCCTCTGACAGCTCTGTGTGAAAACGAGAGAGCCAGATAACTTTCTGATGGCGTTATTTGTCATCATAGTATAATTGAGCCCTTTCTTAACTAAAGTTTTTTTAATTATTTTTGTTTCTTGAAGAGAACAGTCCTTCAATAAATGAACTGATCTGGACTTTCCTCCATCTTGCCAAATCAACAATTGTGTTTTGAAGAGGGTATCTCTTTCTTTGCATTTTTTTTTTTTTTACTAACTTAAGGTTGTGTTGATTATTCGAGAACATTTCCCAAATCTGTATTTTGGAATGCTTTTATTTCCATGACATTTTGTAACCAGAGTAACTTCACTATGTGAACACTTTTGTAGTATGGAATTAGTTCTTAAGACTTTTGCATTTTGCTTGATACTTGTAATATTTGTGTACAAGTTAATGGGAAATATGCATTAAAAGGAACTTTTCTGTACCATGCTAATCATAATTTTATACAATAAAGTCACTCAAATTTCTTTAAAGGAATATGGATTAAATATTTAGGTTGCTATGAAGCATTGGATAGAAGGTGCAGTGTAGTGTCATCTTTACGTATGCATTCAAAGAGAGTTGTCTGAGTTAAAGGAGTAACAAATTAGGATTTAAGAATGAATTCCATGGGCAGGGAGATACTGACAAGGGAAAGACACTTGTGTTTTATTTTTTTTAAATTAAAATTCATGCTTAATTCTGTTAAATACTTTGACAGTTAGGTATTTGTAGATGCCTTTTTGATAGAAGAATAAGCATACTGATGCAAAAGAGGATTGATATTTTTGAATGTAAAAGTAGTAAAATTGATGTGATATTTTTTTTTAAGATGGTCTCCCTACCTAATGCAATTAGAAAATAAAAAGGTATGAGTCCAGTTTAAATAATATGTGGCAGGGCACCTTCATGAATATTTTCTGAGTTGCCATGATGGTGAAATTTTTGCATTTTGTACATGAAATATACCTAAAATTCAGGTCATATAGAAGAAGGAATCTCTTCCAGTTGGGTGGTGCCAGTTTTCTTTCCTCCTCCTGGTGGTAAGTGCAATTGTGAAATAAATTTGTCCCTGTGCTTCTCTGGGGTCATTCTTAATGACAGAAGCAAGCAGCTCGAGAAGCTCCGTGATTAGCTTCCTCACTGTAATAAATTCAAAGTTGGTACCAGTTGCACCTATGTTAGAAGATGCTTTGGGCATGAGGGGAGGGCAGAGGGGAAGCTGATGCAAATTTGCCTCTGCTGAGGAAAGCAGCTTGTCCCTGTCCTCTGTAGCCTTGCAGAATGAGTGATGTGCCTGGCAGCACAGGGGTGGCACGTCTCACACGTGGACATTAGCATTTGTCTCACATTACCCTGTTGTATTGATTTTTTTAATTTATATTAATTTATCAGTGATAAGTAGCAAGAAATAACTGCATCTGCAGTTTCAATCCTGTCCCTTCCCTCCTTGAAGAGGTGATTCTGGCGTATTGCTAAACTTAAAACTACATTTTAATGAAGTCTTGTGTTCATTAATATAAGTGCTTGCTAGCCACGTGACTAATAGGGAGGTGGTTGGATCTGGATTCTCCATTTATTTGGAAAATTAGCTGGACAGGATTGCTGTTGTGAGAGTGCAAAGTCCTCTAACATTCCTTCTGATTATTTAGGACTTCAGATATATTGCAAAAGAAATTAGCGGAACAGGTTTATTGCATAGGGTTTTTGGTTAATTTCATTGTAGGAAAAAAAGCTATTAGCAAGGTACCAGAGGAGGGATTTGTTCTGCTGTGATTCCGAGACCTGAATACTGGGTCTCATCCTTCCTGGGAGACAGGAATGCTGCCAAGATGTAGCACACACAAGCTTAGGTGAGCCAAGGTAATTAGGTGCCAGCTTTGGTGAAGAAGATGTAAAACCTGTAGCTTCAGGTCAGCGTGGGAAATAATTTTTTATCGTGACACCTACAGACCAGTTTGGCACTGGGGGCAAGGCTTCCCATCCCTCCTCATCAGCAGGAGCGGGGAATCTGGAGAGCTACAGGTCTTTCAAGCTGAAGGGGAAGAAATATGAGTCTGAGCACAGCAGACACAGTTTGAGGAGGTTAAATTAGCCTTAACATTGCCAGAACTGTGAATACACGTTAAGTGCTTCCTTTTCTTAATTGCTAAATCCTTTGGCAGCTTCTGCTTCTTCCTGCAGGAGGGAAACTGGGTGACCCTAGCTAGAGATAGGTCACCCTTTTCTCTTCTGGAGAAATTCAGCGTGCTTTCACTTTCTGACCTCTTAAATTCCGTAATAGTCTTTTGACAAATTTCACGGACGTTTCTCTAATTAGAATGGTTTAATTTGCCCCAGTACCAGGGCAAGATCAGCAGGGGTGCAAACATGTATGTACCAAGCGGTGTTCATGCGTGTGCACCGGGCCCAAGCGGAAACTTCTGTGGGGTGACGTGTGTGAGCTCGGTTTGCTGAATGTGGGGTGTTGCAGTGAGCAGTAACTGTTTCCCTGGAAGGTGGCGGGTGGGTGGATGGGTAGGTGGGAGGAAGGAAGGAAAGGCCTGTGGTGATGGACTATTCTAATAGCAAATTTTTGCTCTCTGCCTTAGAAACTTGATTGCTTAAGATCACAAATATTCTCCATTTAATGTGAGAAGTGGTAGGTGGTGAGGGAATAGACTCATGAATTCTCTGACTGTGATTATTGTGAGGGAGTAACAATTGGCTTCAGTATGCGACTAAGCACCCAGATGGTAGAGGGTTGGGTGTTTTTGCTGGATTTTTAGGGGTAAGGAGGGGTGGGGATGGTACTACTGGAAGAAATAATGTTGAAATGGCAACGATATGAAGTTAATGCTGATTCTTTTGAACCTTGACATTACGACTGTTTCAGATGTCTTTTACAGCTAAGGGGAATAGTGTCTAAGAGTTCTAATTAAGAGCATCTTGGCTTCTGGAGGACTGCTGAATACTCCTGCATACTCTGCCTCCAGGGCCTGCTTTTATAACCTGGGCTAGCAAAGGCCAAACCTGAAGCAGTGAGTGGCTCTCATCAGAAAAGGAACATTTAGATTGGATATCAGGAAGAAGTTCTTCCCAGAGAGGGTGGTGAGGCACTGGAACAGGTTGCCCAGAGAAGCTGTGGATGCCCCATCCTTGGCTGTCTTCAAGGCCAGGCTGGATGAGGCTTTGAGCAACCTGGTCTAGTGGAAGGGGGCCCCGTCCATGGCTAGACTAGATAGTCTTTAAGGTCCCTTCCAACCCAAACCATTCTGTGATTCTATGATTTGTTGCTGCCCTTTTGGTGTCTGATGCAGCAGAAGTATATGGCAAGTGGTTTGCCTGCCTGAAAGGCTTCCTTTGTGCCTAACTCTGCTTTGCCTAGCTCAGGAGGTGGCTGGGTGAGGAAGAGCTGTGCACTCACTGTTTGCTTTTCCACCATCCGGAGAGGTAGGGGCTGCTGAGTTGAAGCTTGAGTTGCTCTGTGTCTTTCATTGTCAGACCACTTTCTGAGTCGCTTCCTTTCCCTATGTTCTGAAAAAAAACCCAGCCCCAAAACAACCAAAAAACCTAAACAAAGCACCAAAAAAAAAAAACCCCAACCCCCCAAAAAACCCACATCCAAAAAACCATCAGCATTAGTTTAATTCATACCAGTAAATGAATATCCTGTATATTCTCCTGCGGATGTAAATTGAGGTAGAAGATGTTGTTCTGTGTTCAGCCAGCCGTAGTAATCTCTTCCACACTCAGCGACTCCTGTGCTGAATGACGTTCTGCCTCTGAGCTTGTCAGGCTGCAGGACTATGGTAGCCATGAGGGAATTTGTCCTTGCGGCTTGCACTGTATCAAATCACTGAATTCCAGTCTTGTCAATGTTACGCAGAATTTCACAGCTGTGGGAAGAGTTCCCACTTACACATGTGTGCAGTTCCAACGTCATATGAATGGGTCCTTTACAAGTATTTTGTGTCGTCTCTTGCATTCTGTGGGAAGGCTGCGCTGGCTGTAATATGATGTGTGTCTTTTCCTGGTTTTGTCAAGACTAAAGTTATTTGAGGTTTTTTTCTGCAGTGAGTTGAACTGTATTTCATTGGCTATGGCATGCCTCTCCCCTCTTGCCCCCACGTCAGCCGCAGTGGTTTACCAGATGTTGTGTGGTTATTGCTTAATTTCATAGAATCACAGAATGGCTTGGGTTGGAAGGGACCTTCAGGATCACCTAGTTCCAACCCCCCTGCCATGGGCAGGGACACCTTCCACTAGACCAGGTTGCTCAAAGCCTCATCCAGCCTGACCTTGAACACTTCCAGGGATGGGGCATCCACAGCTTCTCTGGGCAACCTGTTCCAGTGCCTCACCACCCTCTCTGTGAAGAATTTCCTGATATCTAATCTAAATCTACCTGCTTCCAATTTAAACCCATTACCTCTTGTCCTGTCACTACAGGCCCTTGTAAAAAGTCCCCCCCAGCTTCCTTGTAGCGCCTTCAGGTACTGGAAGGGGCTATAAGGTCTCTCTGGAGCCTTCTCTTCTCAATTTACAGTCAGACAAGACCCCGATGTGCCTATGTGCTGATCCAGCATTGGACAGGTCTTTTTCTGCGGGTGGCTTCTTTCATCTGAGGAATCTTTTTTCCAGCTACATCAGTCAGTCTAATGAAAGACATTCTTCTCCTTGCAAATGGTGTTTCTCTAGATTAAGCTGGTTATGACAGTGCCACTGTTTCTTTTGAACAAGCTTTGAGGTGGGAAAATCCTGCAGGGTCTGGAGGAAGAAACAGGCTGGACTCCCCAGAGCCTCTGGCGTTTGCACTGGGGAAAAGCGACTTGGAGTAATGAGTTCTTAAAATGCTTCCATAACGAAGCAGTTTGAAATTGGAATTGAAAACTTAAAGGAGGAGGGGAAAAGTTGCAATTAGTGAAAGAGTATTAGTATACTTACCAGGAGGTTAAAATCCTGGCAGCTATAATTAGATGAGGTTATTCTCCCTCTTTCAGTGAGTCATTCCTTAGAGAATGGATTAAATGTATTTTTTTTTTTTTTAAATCCTTTTCACTTATTAAAACCCGGGTAGAGAAAGCAGAGGACGTCACAGAAGAATGTATTAACACACTAGAAAATGCAGACTCGTAAAGATTACTGAATATTGACCTTGAGGCAAGGCAGAAATTTGCTTTTCTAAGTGGCAGGTATGTTGGTACAGATCTACTTCTCTTCATTATACCTGTTCTGATAAACAGTAAAGGAAAGGTAGCCATGTAGCGAAGCATGGATAGATTTGTGTCATGTGGATTATATTCTCTTGGGCAAAAGTCCTTGGGGACTCAGTCTTTTGGTATTGTGTACCTGGTGTCCTCTTTCCTGTGCTCCACGCTGACTGTGTATGAGTCACTTCTGTGTCTTGTGTTGACCAAATGTATAGCTGCAATAACATGACATGAGCCTGAGAAAATAATCCCTCCTGCTTATCAGCACCTCCTACCAGCTTGGAATTTGAATAAAGGAAAGGTGGAAGATGCAAATATATTTTCTGATAATGAATATCATTATCCTTAATGATATTTACAATGCTTCAGGTTCCTTTGATGGAAGCCTTTGATGTCATGTGTGATTGCATTTGCCTGAGTAAGGCCTGAGTTTTCTCCTAGAAAAACCTATTTCCTTTAATATTTAAGCACAGTCTTATCCAAGTTGGGAACTTCTAATTCAAACAGGTCAGATCACACTGATCAGCTGAAGTTCCTCTGGAACTGGAGCAGTTTATCTCCAGTTCCTAGAATTATAGAGTAATGAAGATTGGAAGGTGTCCTGGTTTCAGCTGGGATGGAGTTAATTTTCGTCCTATAGCTGGTGTAGTGCTGTGTTTTGGATTTAGTATGAGAATAATGTTGGCAACACTCTGACGTTTCAGTTGTTGCTGTTGAGTGTACTAAGTCAAGGACTTTTCAGCTTCTCGTATTGCCCTGCCAGCAGGGGGGCTGGATGCCCCATCCCTGGAAGTGTTCAAGGCCAGGCTGGATGTGGCTTTGAGCAACCTGGTCTAGTGGAAGGTGTCCCTGCCCATGACAGGGGGGTTGGAACTAGATGATCTTTAAGGTCCCTTCCAACCCAAACCATTCTATGATTCTATGATTCTATGATTTTTCAGCTTCTCGTATTGCCCTGCCAGCAGGGGGGCTGGGGGTGCACAGGAAAAGGGGAGGGGGCACAGCCAAGACAGCTGACCCAAACTGGCCAAAGGGATATTCCATGCTGTATGACATCATGCTCAATATATGATAAAGCAGGGGGAAAGCTGGCTGGGAGCTGCTGGTTGGAGACAGGCTGGGAATTGGTTGTTTGGTGGTTAGCAATTTCATTTTTTTCATTTGCATCACTTGTCTTTCTTGGATTTTATCTCTCTCTTTGTTATTTTCATTTTCATTACTCTTATTTTCATTATTAATATAATACTTCAATTTTTAAACTGTTCTTATCTCAACTCATTTGTTTTCTCACTTCTATTCTTCTGATTCTCTCCCCCATCCCACTGTGGGGGAGTGAGTGAGCGGCTATGTGGTGCTTAGCTGCTGACTGTGGTTAAACCATGACAGAAAGCGTGTCAACCAGTCCAGCCCCTACTCAGATCACATCCAGTTAGATCAGGTTTCCCGAGGGCTACGTCTGCTTGAGGCTTGAATTATCTGCAAAGGTGAAGGATCCACAAGCCTGGGTGACCTGGCCCAGTCCTTGACCAGCCTCAAGGTAGAAGAATATTTCCTCATGCTTGGTCAGAATTTCTCACATTGCAGTTTGTGTTCCTTCCTATCACGGAGCACCTCTGGGAAGAGTCTGGCTCTGTCTTATCTTGCCCACCTGTTAGACAGTCAAAGACAGGAGTTGAACAGAAGCTGGGAGCCACAGCTCCCTCAGAGGCACATCTGCTGGTCTGCTCCTGCCTTGCCCTGGCCTGTGAGAGCCCAGCTGGAACAAGTAGAAGATGCTGGCATGAGGGCTCGGCACCAGGGTGTTGGTACTGTCATGGGGGAACTTGGCTGTGCAGACAGCAGAAGTGCAAAAGGTCACGTTCATCCATGCAGCCCTGTGAGTCAAAGAAATGCACAGTTCCTTGGACTTGTCACTCTGCGGTTGTAATGAAATGCACGTGCTGTGCATGTTTACATTGAAAAGCAGTTATTTGTGCAAGGAGAGCACAGATGAGGAGAAAGGCATCTCCAAATGCTGACCTGGCTAGGTTACAGCTAGGGAACAAAGGAAAAAAATGAAATCTCAAGTGACATTTTAGGCTAATTTTGGTTGTATCCTGCTGTTGAATATGCATTTTTGCCATTTTATGTAGTAACTTCTTAGACATGTCTCCAGAACTTGAATTTTTGGATTTTTGTATTTAATTGCTTAAATGAAGTAGATACATCATATATTATTTAATTTTAAATTTTTCTTGTAACTGCCATTGAAATTATTAAACTTTTCTTTTTAAAGTGTCAGCTTAAAGTAATATTGGTTAAAAATAATACCAGAATATCATCTATTCAGAGCAGTGTTTTTCTCCGTGTTCACAATAATGACAATTAATGGAGAAGTCCGAACACTTGCAAATGTGTTTTAAGTACTGTGAAATCACTGTGAGACATTTACAGGCCTGTGCAGTCCCAGGAGTGGCTTTATCTTTTCTATTGTTTAACCGTAGTGGGTATTTCACAGTAACATTATAATCAGTAATGCTATGGACACAAGAGAAGAAAATAATATGTTAGAACTTCTCAAAGAACACTGTAATACCATTATGTGTAATAAGTGTTAGATACCCAGAGACCAGCCTTCCTAAAGTACTTTGGTGCAACCTACCAGCGTCTATCCCGCTGTCTTGCCTAACCTTCATTGGGACACAAGAAGATCAGAATGGGAGTGCTCTGGTGTCTTCCGCAAAGCAGCAGTTCCCTGATCCAGATTCCCATTAATTTCTGAGCTCAGCAGCTCTTGGGAATCCTCACTCAGGCTGAATCCAGATAGTCTGATAAAAGCCTCATGGCTCTGGGAGAGGGACTGTCTCTTGCTGAGTTGCCTCAGGCATGCTTACCTCTAGTTTGGGGCAGAAGAATTAAAATTTGATACACTTCTCTTGAAATCTTGCCAAACCTTAATCTACCTAGGTGTCATCATTCGCACGCAGACTGCAGAACAAGCTCACTGAAATTAAGCTCAGAAGCCCACTGAATTTAACAGAAATCACAAGTGAAGGCTATGACTGTTCTGAAACAAGGGGTAATGGGTTTAAATTGAAAGTGGGGTGGTTTGGATCAGATATCAGGAAGAAGTTCTTCACGGAGAGGGTGGTGAGGCACTGGAACAGGTTGCCCAGAGAAGCTGTGGATGCCCCATCCCTGGAAGTGTTCAAGGCCAGGCTGGATGAGGCTTTGAGCAACCTGGTCTAGTGGAAGGTGTCCCTGCCCATGGCAGGGGGGTTGGAACTAGATGGTCTTTAAGGTCCCTTCCAACTCAAACCATTCTGTGATTCTATGATTCTATGAAATGCTGGACAGTGAAGCAGACATGCTCCCTACTTAAATTGCCCAATTTAAATCATGTGGGGCTTGTGACCTGGAACTGGAATGTAGCGCAAAGCAACAGTTCTGCTTGCTATATATGGTCTCGCTTTGCTCTAGAGATCGCTCAGCATATGTCTGGGATGATCCCGAAGAAGGTAGCGCTGACACATTTTGCTTGTACTTGTTGTACTATGTACCGGAAGAAAGAGGAGGCGTGGAACAAAGAGTTTGGGAGGTTGGTTGTTCATATATATATCTGGGACTGCAGATTAAGTAGGCTCACAGCCTTGTGATCTCAGGCACGCAGGCATTTTGGACTCCGAAATGCATTTTTTTTCCCCCGATCCGACCAAAGAAACTTAGCAGCAGCGCCATTTTAATCTGTAAAATAATTTTGCACAAGGGTTTTTGTGGGACGCTGTGTCTGTGTGCTTGAAGTCAAAATCCTCTTCTCGAATTCCTGTCCTTGCAAAATCAGGCCTCTGGGAGTGCTTCTGTGCAACTCGCTCTGAGATGCTGCAATTGTGTCTTTGCAAGCAGGACCATCGGGAAGACATACTGCCAATTCAGGCTTGCAGTTGCCTTCAGCAGCATCCTAGTTTTACCCCTCAGCACATTTGTCTTTCTAAGGATGTTTCTGATTCACAGCAGGTGAAGGGAAGCACACATTGTTGAAGTCAATGCCATTAGTTGCCGAAGACTGGCTTCTACGTTGGCTTGGGATAAAGTTATATTCCATTTGGATATAACTCCTTTCAGTAGTCTGCAGCATGCATGATCAGCCTTCAGCTGATATTTGGAAAGGCTGAAATTTTGCAGTAAGAAAGTAGTAGCAATAAGCAATAAAGAAGCTTTATTATCTTGTGTCGATATTCTTACAATATTAACTTTGCATGGCTTCCAAGAACTCTGTGTTATATTTAGATCTGTGTCCTCTGATGTATACTTAACAGTTTGGGGTTTAAATAATAAATTAAAATACAGATGGCACCCACCCTGGAACTAGCTGGTTTATCTCATTGTAAGAGACTGGAGCTGGAGCAGATAAAAGCAAAATCGGTTGTATTTTATAATTTAAGTATAATTTAATCTTATACAAATTTAAGGTTATTTTATCAGTATGTTCATATATAGATGCATTAAATCTCTAGCTCCTACTTAAAAGCTTAAGAAAATGCTTGGATGAAAAAGCAGTATGCTAAATATTCAAAACTGGAGGGATGAGAGAGCGCTTCTCCACTGTATCTGACATCCTCCCCTTGTTCTGGGTAACCAAAAAACCCCTAATTTTCCAAGTGTCTTCATGTGTTCTAGGGGTCTAGATCTTACAAATCTAATACGATGCAGGAGTATTGCTTAAAACATTCTCTTTACATTTGTCTTCAGAGATCGCAAATAAATTCAACATATTTAGTCAATATGAAAAAGGAATAATACAAAAGAACTAGTTGTCTGTCCTTTCATCCCTCCTCCCCTTTGAATATATGGATGAAACTCCAAGCAGCATTTCTGGAAAATGTTAAAGTTTGGATTTAACCCAATTAAGTTCTGAGCCCAGCAGAGAGTTCTGCTCATTAAGGTAAGTTCATGCATCTTTGCAGAACAATGGCTTAATGAAGTAGTGCAATATCCCCTAAAGAAAAGTCTCGTGTTAAATGCTACATTAAATTAAATATTTTTAATAATTTCACTACCTAAATATCATTCTTTTAATAATCAGAGTATTATTCAGTGGAGAAAAATTGCACAAGAAATAATAAGAAGGTGTGTTGATTTGTGAGCTGCAGAAGATGAATCCCTCTATGCACCTCTTGTAGAACAGTATGTTACAGTCTAGGTCAGAATGAATTAAAAAACCTCAGTATTCACTGAAATTTTTAGGTAGGTAGGCTACATGGAGGCAGACAGGCAGCTTTTGTACTGTGCTCATTTTGAGCATCTTCTTCCCTTCCCCCACTTCCTACTCTCAAAATGGATTCTTTGTATTGACAGGGTCAGTATCTGTTATAGGCATTTTTATTTTTGTGTTTTGAAAGGGGCAGGGATGTCTGAGGATTGGGAATCTTTTAAACTCCCATGGCAGCAGGACTTGTTCCTGTCTCTCCAGTGGAGCTGCTTCTCCTTCCGCAGTTGGTTTTGCCTTTGTAATGCTGTTCGCCCGGCTTTTCACTTGCAGGAAAAGAAAAGGAAAAGATCTGGTCAGCTGCTACATGCACCCCAAATTTGCCTGTAATAAGAGAACAAATTGATGCAAGACTGACCATGATTTTTCTTCAAGAGGGGTGCTTTGGGATGGAAAACTGCTTTATATTCTATCTGCTAGCTTGACCTATTTGAGTGTGCATCAGTAATCATCTCTCTTTAGGATTAAAAAAAACCCCCTGGGTCTTATTAGGAGCTTCCTCACGTTGATAACCAAGTTTGGCTAATTAACGGGAGAGATCGATTAGTGTGGTCAGGAGGGAGAGTTCTGGCCCGCAGTTTGTAATCTCCCTGACCACCTCTTCCCAAACAAGGATTTGTGCAGGAAAACAAATGACTATTGATCATAGCAACCTTGTGGTCTTGGCAGATGCAAGAAGCAAGGGGAATCACAACAAATGTTTCTTTTCTTCTCTTTGATCTCTCCCACTAATGATTTTTTTCCACTGGAGCTATCTGAAGAGGAGCTGTACCGTTTGGCAAGTAGCTTGACAGGCCATAATTAACAGACACCTAAAGCTGCGACTGTACTAAAATTGTGTCTGGGACTCTTTGCTGGCACTGAGACGTAGCGTTGTGAACGTCCACATCCATACAGATAAGGCCTCTTGTCCTCTTAAACAGGCTGGAGATGCCCAAACCGGATGAATTCTCCAGCCATAATAACTCCCAAAGTCAACTTGGAAGCTTTTCAGGAGGGTATGGGTTAGAGCAGTGACCCTGCTGGGGACTGTTTTGGGAATTCAGCCATGTAGCTGAGAGTGAATGCTCGAGATCATTCCTAACATTCGTATTTTGAAAACCAGTGTATTCCTTGATTTATGGGAACTAAGGGGTATTCCCAGAAGGACCATTTCTATTACTATGTGGCATGTGAGCCTGCAGACCTCAGTCAAGCTGAGACAGACAAATCTAAAATGGAGGAAACATCTGCCAGGCAAGGGAATCCTTCTCCTGCTGTGGAGTGGCTAAGGGAAAACTGTCCTGCTCCCTGGAGAGTTACCAGGTTTTCCTCATCAGGTATTACAGTCTCTTCTCCCCTCAGGCTGAACATTCCCATGCCAGCCTTTAGCCCTCTCACATGCCCAGTGTTGTCCTGCTGGAATAGGGACTTCTTTCTCTGGAGAATAGGGAGGAGAAAATACAAGGGAAGGCTCATGGGTCAAGACAGGGACAGGGAGAGATCACTCAACAGCTATGGTCATGGGCAATACAGACTCGACTTGGGGAAGAAAGATAAATTTATTTAGTTACCAATTTAATCAGAGTAGCATAATGAAAGACAAAATAAAACATCTTAAAAATGCCTTCCCCCACCCACCCCTCCCTTCTTTCTGGGCTCAGCTTTGCGCCCCATTTCTCTACTTCCTCCCCCTGCGCAACGCAGGGGTATGAGTAATGGAGGTTGTGGTCAGTCCATCAGACGTTGTCTCTGCCAATTTTTCCTCCTCAAGGGAGAACTCCTCACACTCTGCCCTGCTCCAGCGTGGGCTCCCACAGGGTCACAGCCTCCTTCAGGCACATCCCCCTGCTCTGTCGTGGGGGTCTTCCCAGGCTGCCGGTGGGTCTCTGCTCCCCCATGACCCTCCATGGCTGCAGGGCACAGCCTGCCCTCTCACCACGGGCTGAGGGGAACCTCTGCTCCGGCCCACCTCCTCCCCACCTTTCTGCTCTGACTTTTGGTTTCAGCCTTTTTGTCCCTCTCACATCCCAATCCTCTCTCCTTCCACACCTCTCTCCACTGTTTGTACTCCTGCTGCTGCTCCATTCTTTGTTTTCCCCTCCTGAATATGTCGATCGCTGACAGGTTCAGCCGTGGCCAGAGGCGGATCCAGCTTGAGCTGGGGAAGCTTCTAGCAGCCCCTCACAGAAGCCATCCCTGTGGCACTTTCCCCTCTACCAACACAAGAGCTTATGACATGCCTGCTGCCCTGCTAGACAGCAAACACGCACAAGCTCCTCCGGCTGCAGCGATGCTGCCATAATCACAGACGAGTGGTACCGCCACCCTCACGGTAACTCCCACCGGAAAGCCTCACTTGCATACCCTTCCTCCTTCTGACTAACTCTTTATGTCTCAAACAGTCTCCTGGCTTTGTGGGCTTCAAAAATTAAGATGTGTTTATTTACAAGCAAAGAAGCCTGTCCTTCTGGGGAAAGAAGGGCAGACGCCTGGTAATACCGCTGCACTGAGAACAGGAAATTTGAGGTTGTCTCCCGTGTTTTAGGGGAAGTGTCTCGCAGCTTTTGCTACTCATCTGTAAATAGAGATTGCTTCCGTTTTCATGTGTGGTTGTGTTGTGTGCTTGTGACAGCGTGGGCTTGCTCACGGTGCAAGCAGCTGCGGACCCACTGTGGGGGAGTCCTGTAGCTGCGGGAGGGCTCCAGGCAGTGTGAGAATTATGAAAAGTGATAACCAAGTATATGCAGCTTGGTGGGGATTTGGGGATTTGCTGTTCCTTAGGATATATAGAAAACTCTCCCTAGAGGAATCAGGCTTGTATTTATGCTTCATTCCTTCAGTGTGCAGGAACCTTCTCTGGTTTTAAGTGAGCAAGGGAGCAATGCTAGAAGTTATCGTACGTCAAAACTGGTTGTAACAGCAGGGGACTGAACTCCAGTAAAAGGATGTGGGAAGCCATGTTCAGTCCAGCATGACTGTGATTTGGCTCTGTGTTTGTACGTAGAATTTATTCACTTCTCTATGCTATGCAGCACTGAAATCCTGCAGAAATACGGTATTTGTATCCCGTGGAAAAGGAGACGCTAGCTATGAATGCGGGCTATGAAATATTCAGCACGCCTTTCTGCTGCAGAGTGTTTGAAAGTCGGGCTGCTAATGCTGGTCTAACAGTGTCTCGTTTGATTTCACACTCAATTCAGTTCGTGCTAGATGAGGATCCCACATGTACAGCTGATGTACAGCTTTCAGTAGCTGGCTCGGGGACTGAGAGTGGTGAGTAAAGGTAATTGAAAGAGTAATTAGATTCCAATTAGTAGCTGCTAAGGCATCTGCCTTCTCCAGCTTGTTTTCCCTTGCAGTATTATGCAGTGTTCCTGGGTGAGAACCCACAGACTGATTTAATGTGTTGTACATTTCAGACGACTTGAAGCTTCACGGTTCTGCATTTTGTTGACTTTTTTGCAAACTGAAATATTGGGAGTTTTGGCTGTGACACAAAGAACACATAATGAATTATGTTAGCCATGTGTGGAGCAGAATACAATATGGATAGCACCAGCGCCTCTCACATGGTGTTACTATCCTAAATAGCCACAAGAATATGAAGGGAAAATGTAAAGAGCTGCCCCAGCCTCTTGGATTTTGTGCAAAGAGAGGATAAGATGCATGCTCACAGGCACAAGATGTATTTGTTACTCTCTGCAGGCCTAGTCCTCTATCCCTCTTCTGATCTTTCTGTATTAGCCATGGTAGTATCTGACTGACCAGCCTGAACTAGTGATTCCTGCAAGATACTGAGTGGTTTCAGCTATTTCTAGACTCAATGGAGCGTAAGATGATGATTTTGGGAGGTCAGCTCCACAGTTATGTTATTACCTGAGCATGTGTGTGTAGTTACATTGTAAACTCCAGTGCCTGAAAATGGATGTCTTTGTGCTCATATGTGAGAAATTTCTTACGTAAAACATACCCTTCATAAGGCTGTGAATATTGTTGTTTTCCAAATGTCCAGAACCGTTTTATGTTCTTGGATCTTCGATAGGGTACCCTGAACTCCTCAGGATTATCTATCTACCACTCAGATACCTTTTCTGACAGCAGGTTAGGGCCTTTAGGTTAGTACCAGTTAAACCAGGTCTGTGCTAAGAAGGGATCTGCCAAACCCTTATGTTGTTTCTGAGGAGTACATAGCATGCTGTAGTATCTGACTTGATGCACCGGACTTGGTTGTGCTCATATGTATGTGTATGCCGTCTGTGAATGTTCACTGCAGTGACCCTCAAACCAGTCACCCTGGTTGCGCTCACATAACTTTGTCTGTTTCTTTTGGTTCCCAGCAGTCAGTGGAAATGAAAGTACAATTCATCTGATTGTATAAAAGTCATTCTTGCTGTTCCTGGCCAGCTCCCTGCTCTCCGCAGGACTATGAAAGGATCCTATGGTGACTCCACTGAGATGTATGCCAGGCATAACCCACACCTGATTCAATGAAACCCATCCTTTGCTGTCTGGAGCTTTGAGATCTGGAGAGGATACTTTCTCATCTATATCAAAGACATGAGATCATGTTTCTGGGCTCACCTGATGACCGCACAGGGTAAATGTGCCACTGGAAGTAGAACCAGTCCTGTTTCCTCTTTAATGTGACTGATTCAACCTAATTTCTACCTACATTTCAGAATCCTGTCTTTTCTCTTAATAGCCTTCAGCGAGACAAAAGAAAATAGTAGGCTCTGCCATCATCACAAGTCAGGAACTCTTTAATGTTCAGAGTAAATGCACTGGGCTATTTATGTTTCACTAGTCTGTATTTTAATTAGGCCTGTGTCCCTAACATAGCAAGCTGTCCTGAAACTTTGCTAATGCAGATATGTTGCTGGATGGCGACCAGCTGTTCTGCGTACTCAGGCTTCCCATTCACTCAGGGATCGAAATTGCCCAAAGTTAAGCACACATGGAACAAAAGCTCTCAGTTGTAATGAGGAGAGCAGCGATAGTAACATAATTATTTAACAAAAAAGGTGTTTTTCTAAGCACTTTCAAGAGGATTGTAATGAATTTCCTCCATGTAGCAAGTACTAAATTTGTTTTCTGATCGTTAGGAGACTTTTTATTTTTCCCTTTTGTTTCCAACAATACAGTCCTAGTCTGTTGCCTTTTAGCTGGAGTGACAAAATAAATATTGCAGAGAAATGTATGGTTTGCAAGGAAGTTGTTCTTGCAGGAGAAAACACTTCTTAGAGTCTCTCAGGACTCCATGATATGGATACCTTATCATTTTGTATGCTGCTGTTGTTTATCAACTGCTTCTAAAGCTCTGCAGGTCACATTCTTGTAATAATTTCAGTTTCAGGTGCCCACAACCTGGAATATTTGGCTACGTTGGTATTCATAAACTAAACATATCTGGGAACGTTCTCCAGCGCTAAGACCAACTGGCACAGAATAGCCCACGTCCAACTGTTAAACTAGTTTAGCCTCCAAAAAAGGATGATTCCATCCAGGCTGCCTGCAGGGAATAGTCGTGATGGGAGATAACTCTGACTGTGCTCGTAAGTTGTTTGTGAAGGTGCTGGTTGGTCTGGGTCAAAATAATGATAGGCATTTTTTTAATAGTTAAGCATACAGAAAATTGGGTTCTGGTGCCCGGGATTTTTTCTTGGTGCTGTTTAATGTTTACCAGTGGATACGTAACTTTTGTTACTGTCAGCTTCATAGAGGGGTTTTTTCAAACTATAGTAATTTTTCTGTCCACTAACAAGGTGGTATTGAATCTAAACTCACAGTTTGTGTTTGCAAGGTTTAGCATGGATTTTTTTCTTTTAAATCTTAATTGAGATTAGATACTGTTTTGGATATTATTGTGAGAGCCTTTCCTGGTGAAGCCAACAATATTTCTGACTCTGGGTTGGGGTTTTTGTTGTTGTGGTTTTTGGTTTTTTTAAGGTCACTTTTTGACACTTTTAGCACTTCTGATTCAAACTGGAGTAGGTTAAATCAATATCAAGCCTCTACAATATCTTATGTTTACATATGACTTATGTTTGCTGCTTTTAAAAGTGTGCAATAACTTTCACTAGGGGTTAAACCAATGTATCAGATCTGAATTTCAAGCTCATGAGACTTAGTCCCTCACAACTCTTATCCATGAATATTTTTACACACTGCAGAAATCTAATGCCCTGCTTTGGACATTTCACATTTTCTCCATGTAGAGCGGGGATTAGGCAGCTCAATGGCTAATACATTTGTATCTGTGTAAGTCAGGCAACTTAAGAGAAAAAAATTATTCATATATAGACACTGATTTGAATTTTGGAGCGAGGTCGAAAGTCAAAACATGAACTTTTTTTATGTAGCGATTCAGAGATCCACTGTTTCTCTCTAACTCTGAACCTATATTTGATAAATTTTTGCCTGGAGATTTTCAGAGTAGTGGTTTTCAATTTTTTGATTTTCAGACTGAAAATTTTTGGGCCTCCATGTAGTGAATTTAAACATAAACTGCCTTCTCTTGATTAAAGGTCATGCATCCTTTAGAATAGTTTGTCAATGTCACAGAGTGAAAAACATTGTTCCAGCGTGTTGCCCCCTGGCACTTCTGGAATCAGGATGTTAGTACAGATGTATTTTTATCTGATTGTTCCAGTCCAATTTCTTTAAACTAAAGATCGTGCAACTTGTAAAAGCTTCTCCAGTCTGTAAGAGAGCTTTTCAGGGGTGTTATACATTTTTCTCACGGTTTGTGGTATATTGGTCAATCTAGGACACCCAGAGAGACAGGGGACCTGATAGCTTCTTTTCTCATCTTCTGGAATAAGTCTTGGGGGGGAGGCAGGGGAGAGTCTAAAATAGGAGTGTGAGTTAAGAATATTTTTAAGGTACTTTACCTTTTATTCGGGAAAGCAAAAGACTCTTCTTTCTCAAACTCCAGTGGGAATGGACTGACTTAAAGCTGCATTGCACAATTTTTTGGCCCATCTCAGTATCAAAGCCTCAGAGAACAGTAAGATGAGTGCTGGGCAAAAAGGATTTCCTATGGTGCAATTGCATCATACACAGAACTAAATTAACTAATCAGTGGAACAAGGCACCTGACCAAAATTAAACATATTGCGTTTGCAGAATCAGCACCTAATACAGATTTCTGGAATGCACTATTTGATTAAAGAGTAAAAAACCCCAGCAAATCAAAAAAGTATCTTCCCCTAAAGACTCTGCATATTTTTTTTTCCATTTCATGTGTCTGATGATTTATATTTATGCAGGTATTTATGTGGCTGCATTCTCTTTTCTGCCGCATGTATAAATATGGGCAATGTTACACTTTAAACAAATCATTGATGTCTTCCCTGACAGAATAATTGCGTCTTTGAGAACAGCTTGTGCTGCCTATATATTCTGTGAAATTAAATTTTAAGTTATTTTCTAAATAATAATCCCCACAAAGTGGAAAAGCAGGCCTAAAGTGAGCAAAGAATTAGGACAGACAGGAGACTGTCAATAAGAATTATTTTGTCATTTTGTCATTATTTCCTCTGCACTTGCCATTGTTTCAGAACTTTAATGTACATCTGTTGTTTCCAGAAAGAGATAGTAAATTAAATTTATTAGTGTGAAGGTTTGTAAGCAAAATTTCAAGGTTTGCTTTCAAACTAGTTTCACAGTCCAGTGGATTGAAGCAGAACATTTACAATGCATCCTGCTTAACACTGATGCCAGAGAAATGTGCTGAAGCAATACCTCGTTGGCATTTCTATGAATTTTATTCCTATTCATTTTTCCAGACATAGTTACCTGCCACCAGCTCAAAGAAATAAGGAAAAATGGGAGCTGTATAGTGACAAACATGTCTTCTTACCTTTGCAATCAAGCTCTTTCAGTGATCAATGAAAGTAAGAAGCTGAAGGTCACTGTCTAGCGGTCCACGTTGGATCCTACAAATTGACAAAAATTAGCACAATAATAGTACAAATGCTGTGTAAAATTGGACAAAATATTGCTTTGCTTAAATGCTGTATCCATTCTGACCTGCCTGACGGAACATATTCTACAGCAAGTTGAATCTCACCTGGAATTAAATCTTCAGCTTAATTTAGAACATCTCTTTGATTCTGTTCACGTGTGAGGCATGAACATCTGTAGCACAGAAAGTCTTAGAAGTACGCCTCAAAGGCCGTCCTTGTGCTGAAAGAGCTCAGACAGTTTGAAATACTGGAGTATCAGGGAACTAGGCTAGGTGATCTCTTAGGTTTCTTCCATCTTTACTTTCCAACTCGCTATTAATGATTAATCATTTCTCCAAGACTTAACTTATTTTTGAGCAAATAATTTTTCTTTCATTTTAAAAAAAAATCTTGTCATTTTTTTTCTCAGAGAATACTATTATTTTGATTTTCAAATCTGGTCTTTTCTAAGAACTGTTTTCTGATTTAATTATTTTTTTCCCCCAGAGTCCTATCTACTTCCTTCGTCAGGTTTCTCTCCTGGTCCTACACTGCAATTCGTTTTGCACTGCCTATAAAGTTGCTGACTGTGTAAATCCTGTGATGTCTTTGCTGACTGCCTGGAGAGTAGCTAGTAGGAAAACGGAAAAAGGTGAAGCCAGAAGGTTTGTGCAGGTATTTCTAAGAGCTTATCTTCATATTTTTGCTAACAAAAGAAATTACTTTTTGGGAAAAAAATTATCCCACATATACCATTAAAAATGAACTGTCTGACTCTGAAGAAGAATATTAACTTCTTTGCCCAGCATCTGTATTTTATCCACTGTTACACAGGTGCATATGTACAGTTGATGAGGTAGGACCAGGAGATTTGTTAAGGAAATCGGGACAACAGAATCAAACTCTAAATGTCAAGATGAATGTGTTTTGCTTTACCTCTCTTTAACCACCCCTATGAGTCATATTTCAAAAGGATAACGGCAAGGTTTATCTATTTCACCGTGTGCTGTCCTTGAGTTCATTTTATGGTCAGTAAAGTCCTTGGAGGAGATTTTCATCACTTCTTTAGTCTTTAAAGATACATTAAAAAAAACCAAACCAAACCAAACCAAAACAAAAAAACCCAAACAAAACCAAACAAAGGAAAAAAAACCCCAAACCTCCCAACCAAACAAAACCAAAAAGCCACCAAATGAAACACCCCAAAACCATGAAGATGCTCCATAAACCTTGATTCCAGCTCTGGAGGGGCAGGGAGTGAGACGGAGGGTTTTCCCTTGATCTAAGCACTACAGAGGGCAGCTTTATAGTTTGTCTTCCAGGTATCTCCTTGCAAGCCCTTGTGTCTGTGGGGAAGTAGGTCCCACCAGCACAGCTCCCAGTCCTATCTGCCTTCTGGGTTACACTTGCTATGTCTATTTGTAGGTAATTTTAACTCCCTGTCTGTAAGGACTGAAATAGCAGCAGCTGTTCTAACTTTTCCACATGAACAGAGTGTGATCAAAAGTTATATTTGTCATCCCTGAACTAGTCCGGGGCATGCCAAGATTGCAGTTTTGAATATTCATCCCATATATATATTTATGAATACTGGAGGATAGGAGTGGAAGTACTGCATCTGGAGACCTCTATGTTTGGATGCCAGGTGGATTAGGCTGATTTTGGAGGGAATGTACAGACACTGGGGCAATGTAATGCATCAAGCAAGTGGAGGATGCTGTTATAACAAGGGTTGGGTATAACAAGGGCCTCATTTCATTCCCACAAAAGGCCGGCATCCCCTCAGAATGACTCAGTCAGAGATGGAGATGCTAGAGAAGGTAAAATACTGTAGAATTCTCTACACAGTGAACTGCTGGCACTTCTATGCATTTAATTTTGGCTCCTTTTCTGAACTGCATTCTGGAAAGGTTTGCGTCTCTCTCTAATAAAGAGAAGACCGGTCTTCTAGGCTAGGTGCCTATCTGACTCACCTGAAGTTGGGCAGTGGCGTAGCTCCTTCTCACTTGTGTTGACATTATATATCAACCTGGCAAATAAACTGTAGTGCCCTTGGCGCCACAGGGACTTTGCAGCAGTCTAAGAACTGCACAGCAATTATCCTGCTGTCAGAATGAAACTCAACCCCTTTCCATGCTGAAGGCAGAGCTGGGTAAAACAACTCCAGAGAGCGAAGCCAGAAGGTACTACATATCACCTGGACAGCACGTCCTGGTCACCACCTCTCAGACAGGCACAGACTTACAGTGTCACAGCGTTCACCGTATCTCTGTGTAGCTTATCATGGAAGCATTAGTGTTGAAACTGGCTCTGCTTCACAAAGAACAAAGCAAGAATTGTGTCCCAAACCCACACAGAGACCTGTGCACATGCTGTCAGCTGGTGTGAAAAGCATCCTAGGAGCACCCTGAGGCTGGGAAGTGCCAGGTGACAGCATCAGCGCTATCATATTGTTGGAGCTGCTGCCCTTAGCATCTGATCAAGTAAAACAAGTCACAAAGACACTGTACCATTATTTCTTGAATTTCTGGCTATGTTTCTATTCACTGATTGCATCCAGCTTACAGAAATTCCCCTTGCAGCTGTCACTGGATAGAATCCTTTGCATCTTGATGCATACTGCTGTGTAACTTAGTCACTCTCTGTAAATGACTGCTGTAACTGTCTCTTAGCTGAGTGGCTTGACAATGAAAATAGAAGGAAGCCAAAATCCCCATTAGCACAACAAAGGATAATGCTCAGTAAATGCTGAGTTATACGACTGACTTCATGTGTGCATATTATAATTCTGATAAATTATTCCTTATGTCAAATACGGTAACAGAAATAATCCTAGCAACAAGGTAAGATAGATTTGCATCTTGAAGAATGGCTGGGAAATGGTGTTTTCACAAAATCAATAATTGCCCATATTTTCTTAATGCTCATGAGAGTTTTTGCACTTTGTCTGTGTTACACTCTAAGCACCAGAGATGCTATGGTAGTGAAGGTTAGTAAGATGCTGATGCTGCAGTAGACCACATTCCTCTTTGGTGTAACTCTGTGGTGCTGCTCTCTGAACTGCTGTGCATGTTCTGCGCGGTGTATTCAGGTGTGGGATGCAGCAAGCTCATTCAGTGGTTTTGCTTTCGAATTATTTGTATATAAGTACATTATCCCATCTTCTAAGCAAAAAATATGTAAGTAAAACAGAAAAGTTGGCTTCTCTAACTTCTTGTAAGTATGTAAATATATGTGCAATGGTAGGCCGGTTTTACCATATAGGGTGTCTGGCTGTTACATAATCCAAAGGAAGACATCACTGTTTTTTTCTTGTTTGCCCACGGCTTGTGGGCTGCAAAGGGAACTCTATGTTCCCTTTAAATTACTTTTCTTTCAGTGGAGATGAATGAGAAATCTTATATCCAAGTACTCCTTTGAACATGCATTCTCTTTTCTTCTTGAGTGCAGACCCAACTTTAGGTGTACATAGTCCATAGCTGCAGGGAGTAGTCACCTTGTCACCCAGATGACTTCTGGCTTTACAGATTTTTGGCATCTGGCACAACTATCTTTGTTTCTCAAGAATTCACACTCTAAGCATTGCTTTCCCTCTCTGCTTCCCAGCGTGCTGGGCCTCAAATGTGGGTTGTAGTCAAAACGAGGAATAAAAAAAAATAATTAATGCAGAAGGTGTAAAGCACTGCAGGATTATCTATTCTAACCCAAAAAGATGCATTCAGTATTTGTAAGTTCATCCAAGGAGTATGCTGTCCTCTGGCATGCCACAATGGCAGAGGCAGGTAGGTCAGGTATTGGCTTCTGCCTGCAAACCCATGGTGCCCAGGAACATGGCTCAACCTGCCTAGAGTCACAGCCTGGTTGTGAAGCAGCAGCTAAAAGCCAAATCTGCAATCAAATAAAATTGCTTCCTGGTGTTCAGGTTGCTGGGACAGAAATAGAGGCAATAGTGCTGTACTTATCAGGTGATTAGTTTGATGATCTGCCAGGTCTTTTCCAACTCTTTACTTCAATGAAGCTAAGGCATCTTAATTTTCTTCTTTGTTTGTCTAAAGGTACAGAAGTTTCCTACCAGCTAATCTGAGAAAAAACCTGCCATAAAGAGAGGAGTTAGTTAACAGACAGTAATAACAGTCAACAGCAAAGGAGAGTCATTGAGCAGGCTGTCCAAATTAATGTTTCATGGTTTAGCAAACGAAAGCAATGTGAACTACTGTGAGGATTGAAACAACAAAGAGTAGCCATCAGCATGCATCAGCCTCATGCAAGAGTGACAACAAAATGATATTCTGATACCAGAAACAAAGGCTACAAACTACATGTAATGTAGAAAGGGGAAATATAGCACAGAATCAGCAGAAAATCAAATAAGAGCTAGGCAGCAGGTCAGATAGTGGGGGTATGATTGTTCAGTTAGTTGCAGAGAAACAGAATAATGCCAATATTAAAAAGTTTGGTAATTTTGTACACAAGGCTCACAATAATTTTTTTTGTTTTTGGTCAACTAAATGGGAAGTGTTAATGATTTGTCATAGAACTAAGGCAGTCATTTCTGGTTTGGGTTTGTGTTCCCGTCAGCTGAATTTTATGGGGTAAATTGTGGCTTAAATATAGTTTGTGTATATTGTCTCGCAGAATGGCATTATCTCTGGAGTATCTCTGGAGTAAAGGTTAAATTGCAACAAGCTAATCAGTCACCTTGCAAAAGCAAAAAATAACTTCACATTTATACTGAACTTTCAGGTGCCTTTTTTCTGTTATCACTGAGGATGAAAATCCAAATACCTGAATGTTTTTCATTCAGCTGAAATGAAATGACAGTATTTTGGAGTTCCTTCAGTAGGGATGTATTGGTGTAGATAGGACAAAAGATGCTGGTGTTACTGCTAGGCTCATTGGGATGTTTTGGAAGGTGGGGGTTGAAACAGCTGACTGTGGTCTGGGAGAGGCCGTGGAGTCGAGGCTGGTTTCCTGACAGATATTTGAAAACTTTCAGAAAAATGGAAACAAAATTTCCCTTAAAATTATTTTCTCAATCTTGTATCATGCCTATGGGAAATTCTTTTCCAGTGCTTCAGAAGATGTCAAGAAAAAGGTCAAGGCTGGAGACATTTTTATTGGGATGGGTTGATGCTCTCCAAACCTTTCAGAATAATTTGGATTTTTTTAAAGTCTGTGGTAAGCAAGTTCTGTTTCCCATGTGAATGCAATTCACCCTGTCACCTACAGCCAGTTACAGTAAGATTGCACAGTATGTTAACATGCTGGGAAACTTGAAGGATGTTTTACTATCCCAGGCCCCGGACTACTGAATGCCATGGAGATGTAAATCTACACCATTCTGAATGCTTTGGAGCATCCTTGGAGTCATGAAGTTAGAAATTATCTTGCTCAGTAATGGTGACAGTAAGCACTGAAGGCAGGTATCAAGGCTGGGTCAGCATCTACTGATGCAGAGGATTAGCCCTTGCTTTGGAGATTTGTCAGAAAACATAATTCTTGGATGGTGCGGTGGGAACTTTATATTGCCTTTTCAGGTGTGTATTTTCTTAGAAAAGGCCCTTCCACTGAAAGTCAATTACCTTCAGCCAAAAGGGTTTTGTCAGTAGTTGTAAACTTCACACAATACTTGCTCCCATCAGATTTAACTAGCTATTAATCATCTATGAATTGATCTTTTCCAGCCAACCCAGTAAAAGGCATTGTGGTTTGTGCTGAAGGACAAGGAGAAGTTTGCAAATATTAGTGTTTGCAGCCACGTTGCCTCTCTATTTCTTCTGATGCCTTCATTTGGATACTGCGTGAGAAGGGCCTGCATCTGTTGGTGAGGCTGTAACTTCCCACCGCAATTCTTCAGAGCCCGTTGAGGTGGACTTCAAATTCTTCCATTCCGAGACTGAATGCATTTTAAAGTATTTCTTGAGCCCCCTGCCCCCTTTCTTGAGCAGTCATACACTGCAGCCAGCAGTACTAAATGCTGTCAGAGAAGGCAAGGGCTGAGGGTAGGTATTCTACCATGTCTCGGCCTGGAGCCAGGCTGTGCTCAGTCTGCAACACTGGCTCCAGCTCAGTATGTTTGTGAGTGGCTTTTGTTAACTGGATCTGTCTGGGCTCTGTTTGAGGACAGGGTTAGCACAGTCTGTCCAGATATGTGTTTTTTTCCTCTTGTTTTGGTTGTATGATGGGAAGTTTCGGAGAGTATGAGGGAATTGTGCTGAATAAGTTTGGGCTATTATTCCAAAGGCCAGCTGATAAAAAGTGAGGTGTGTTCAGGTTGCTTAAGGTTAGCCCCTCGGTAGCAGATGCACCTCGACGGAAGTTTGTTGAATCATCCCAGTACAGAGCCAGGGACTGGGCGAACAGTTAAAGTGTGTGGGCTGATGCTTCAGCTTGTTCCTGTCCCCCCTCTGCACAAACAGTGGGCACCAGCACAATGTTTAAGTGCCAGGCACCTTGTGAAGTATGGGACTGGAAGCATGGGGTGAAGTGAGCTGTTCTTTGACTCATAAAAAGGTTTCACATCAGTGTACGAATGATACAGCATGTGCTAAAAAGTGTAAAGGCCCACCCAGCTTGCAAAGTTTATTTGCAGACCTATGGAGGAAATTCCAAACCTCCCACTTTGCACAAGCAAACACATATTTGCAGGTGCATGTTTTTCAGTATCACAACATTTTTTTACACGTGGGTGCACATTAGAAGATGAACCTGTGAATGCTTAAGGGAGGCTTTTGGACCGTATTAGTTCAAAAGATGAAAGAAGGCAGTGACACACCATGTGTGCTGCAGCAGCGAGGCACTGCACAGTGTAAGGGTTCTACTCCCCAGTGCTGTGAGATCCATTCTGACAAACGCAATTAATTTTACCCAGAATTGCGTAGAATAGAAACGTACCCCTGAAAAGCCTTCAAATAAGGAGCAGCACTACACACTGTGAATTAAATGGTAATAGACCAAAGCACAACACAGAGAAGAGATAAACAACCAACAATGTTGCAGACGTTTTTCAGACAGAACAACATAACCCCTGAAAATGAGAAAGTAAGAACAGAGAATCGCAGAATAGTTTTTCTGGGATGATGCATAGTCCCCATTACTGTTTTTTTGAGAAGAAGCTTGACAAAGAACTGGTAGGATGGATATAATCTGAAAACGGTATCCATGTAACTGATCCTGCTTTGGGCAGGGGAAAAGGCTATTCTAGATGACCTGTTGAGATCTCTACCAGTCCTATTTTTCAAACCTGTAAGAGTTCTCTCTTCACCACCCACCTTGTTATCAGCACTATAATCAAGTCATGACTCATATTTATCAGTATTGCTAATGTCCACGAACAAAGCTGGTTGGTTGTATAACAACCCCCAAATCTTTCTTGTTTTAGCACAGATTCCTTACCAAAATGGACTCAAATACACTGCTGTAGAGAGCAGGTGGTCACTCACCTGCTTTGGGCTTGCCCCGTGAGCAGCCCAGGACTGCAGGACAGATCAGGCACAAGCGCTGGGTTACCTTTTTTCCTCTCATCTGTCCTGTGAAATCCTATAATGCCCTTGTCATTGTATTGTTACTTCATGCTGTGACACATTATGAATACAGGAAATGTTACCGTTATTTATTTGGATATTGCTTAAATTTAATGGCCTGAGGTAGGAGAGATCCCTTCTGTGCCACAAGGCAGTAGAAATGCTCATGACAGATGACAGCTCCTGTTGCAAACTGATCATCGAGGTGTGGAGGGAAAATTTGCAGCATCCAAATGCAATAATCTGTGGCAGGAAGCAATGCTGAGTTAATTACATATGTTTGGTACTATTCCAACATTAGGAGATGTAGGTATCTTGCTGCCACAAATTAAACAAGAGGGTTAAACGAGCCTGCCAGGTCCTGTTAGCCTGAGCCCAGAAGAATAGCCCTTAGTACAGGCTTTGGTTTTGACCAGTTCATGAATTTAAATTTCCATGAGTTAAAATGTAAGCAGATACAATGGTTGAGTGAAGAAGACAATTCACTCGCTTTTGAAGAGTGAATTGTTAGCCCTTGCAGAGGAGATGTGCAGCTAGTACCCTTGTAAACCCACTGGACTTTTGCCCTGAAAGTCTAATTACATTCATTTCTCATCAGCCGCTCTAGCAGCTGCGTAATGGCTACAGCATATGCATAGCAGAAGGAGATCATTCTGCAAACCTGTGGAAGTTAATTCCGCTGCAATCAATGGGACTGTCTGTGTGAGTAACTATTTGCAGGATTAGGTCTTTGGTGTGAGGGCAGAGACATTAAAATCCATCGGTTTGAGAAAGAGAGGGGGAGGGCTAAATGTGCTTGTTGCCTCTGACAGCTCTCTTCTTAGCTGCAGCCTTTAATCTCATTTCTGATCATAAGGGGAAATAAGGTTGAAGATTAAATGAAGAAATGGAGCTGCTTTTGGTGTAAGAACTTTGTACGGGGGCGGCCTGCCATTGGAAGGACCTAAATGTGTGCTATGGTAGGATGGCAACAGATGGAAAACATTTTATCAGCCCAGGCAATATTGAGTTGCTCTGCGCTGGAGACAGCATAACTTCCCATTTCTGAGTTTTCTTACTGAATTAGGTTATACATGGATAGTTAACAGTTATAACCTGCCTCAGCTGGAGCAGAAATATTTCAGGTTCCTTGTGGAGATTTTAAATAATTTTTTAGTGAATGTTTTGCCTCATTTGTAACAGCTGGCTAGAGAATTTCAGTGATATGTTTTCAATTGCACTTTCTGATTTTGAGGTTTTATGGAAGCTGTGAATGAATTCTTCCTGGGGGTCCAGAGCTATTACAGCCATTTTGATTTTTTAAAAAAAATGTACGTGGTTAAACTGATACACTCAGTGGCTCAGGAGTACAGATCAGTGCTGCATGAATTCACTTTCCTCTTGGCCAGATGGCAATGTATTGCATCTCTTTTCCAGCCCTGCATTTACACAGCAAACTGACATCAGTTAGTAAAGGGGATGAGGAGCGTGATACAAGCTCAACCCAGTCTAGCACTAAAGAAGTGAATGAGAAAAGAGGCTGCCACCTCTTCATTTAGGTTGCTTAAAAGTTGTTTGATCAGTGTTTCAACCTTGAGGCTGGAATAGTAGCTGAGGGTTATTTACTTCAAACAGGTGAGGTCCTATGGCTGTTCAGTAGTACAAAGGAAAACTAGAAAACCATGTTGTGTCTGTGATTACTTACTGGGATTTAAGGTTATGTGCTTGGGGATCTCCCTAAGGAAGAAGAAGGAGAGGTTGGTGCCTGCCCACATATTCTTGCTCTGAGACAGAGCTGGGAGATGTCTGGGTGTGAACCCAGACACTGAAAGATATTTTGGTTTCTGTAGCCTTAACAGAACAAAAAGCAGCTTTCCCTCCTTTTCCCAACTTGTGGTGCATACAGGGTGCTAAAACTGGGTAATCTGATGCAGCATACTTAATTAATACAGCTGATTGAGTGTAGCAATGCACTGCAAGATGAGTGATTTTCTGCAGTCTGGAACTGAATGAGACTGAGACGAAGGAGGAAAGCCCAGGACTGAAATTAATCATTTTTCTTCAAGTAAATAATTAATGTTACCAATGCCATCAAGTCAGCTGTTTGATTCCCAACTGTTTTATGTTATAGAGCATTGGCTCTGAGGTAAAAGAAGCAAAAACTGTTACTGTATCACTATTATATATACGCATTAATCATTCTCATTCAACATCATAGTTTATTAACAATGTCAAGTCATTAAAAACTGTTGTTTATATTGCAACATGTATTTTTATACTAGATGACCTTTAAGGTCCCTTCCAACCCAACCATTCTATGATTCTATGATTTTCTAGTGATAGAAATGTCCAAGTTTTAAAACTGAGTCGTAAGTTCAATATTAAATGCAGACTTTGGGAGCAGTACCTCAAAGTGACACACGATGGCAGGATGATGACATTTTAAAGGAGGTATCTTTAAGCATGTTGTGGTAGTCATAGCAACTGGTTTGAAATGTCGTATTTAAAGTATGTTTTGCAGAGGAGACTATTCTTCAATTTGCGTTTTGAGGTGCAAATGATAATTTCTTTCCTTTTTGAATTTTTTTTTTAATTAACATTAGAGTCAGCTACATCATACAGGACTGACTTTCCAAAGTTTGATTGGAAAAAACCCATGGAGTTCTTGCCACAATCATTTAAAAGTATTCAATGCAAATCACGGAATGTTTGCGAGATTTTGATTGTTGTGCTGTTGTTTTTTTCCCAGGTCCTTCTTTTTAGGAAATCTTATCCTTATTATATTACTGAGGACTCTTGCTTCTTCCCAGAAAACCAGAGAGCCTCCTCATCAGTGGAGCTGGGGGTCATGGAAAGAGGTACTTTGCATTGATGACCCAAGCCTGTCAGTGTTCAAGAGGCATTTGGACAATGCCCTTAAGAACATGCTTTAACTTTTGGTCAGCCCTGAATTGCTCAGGCACTTAACAGAATCACAGATTCACAGAGTAGTAGAGGTTGGAAGGGACCTCTAGAGATCATCTAGTCCAACCCCCCTGCCAGAGTAGGATCACCTGGGGTAGATCACACAGGAACAAGCTCAGGCAGCTTTTGAAAGTCTCCAGAGAAGTAGACTCCACCCCGTCTCTGGGCAGCCTGTTCCAGTGCTCTGTCACCCTCACAGGGAAGTGTTTCCTCATGTTCAGGTTGAACCTTTTGTTGGGCTAGATGATCATTATAGGTCCCTTCCAACTAAAATATTCTATTCTATTCTATTCTATTCTATTCTATTCTATTCTATTCTATTCTATTCTATTCTATTCTATTCTATTCAAAAAGTATTTAAGCTAAATGTCAGTCAAAAGGCAAAAGGCAACCGTTTTATGCTTGTTATACCCTCACTGAAAGAGGTGTAGATTTCTTACAGTGAACATGAAAATAAGTAATGAAACCTAAAGTGGATTTGATGCTTTTGAACTAACCATGCTGAATTTAATATGCAAAGCCTTTGGTGTTCCTGAGTGTTCAGACAATGGGCAGTTAGTTTCAGAAATTAGTTCTTAAAACAGTCCAAGAAGTTGGTGCAAACCTTTATAATGTGATGTTTCGTTTTCCTCCATTCAAACATCTATTTGGCAGAAAAATGATCCAGATACTCTATTATCACAGCACAGAGTCAACAACAACACTTAGTCATGCCTTGAGCCAATAAAAAGATACATATCAATATTTTCATGATGCTCCAGTTCACATTCAGTTTGAGAGGAAAAACAGGAAGGTTCTGAGTGAAGTTGTTGTTTATATCCTCCCCTCCATCTTCCTTTGCACTAACCTTCACCATATAGGGCTGTTATGCCAAGTATTTATGTGCAGAGACAGATTATCCTTTCCCACATTGTCATGTTGACACTGTTTTTAACAAACCCACACATTTTCTGAGGATTATTTTTGATATTAAAAGGTTGTGATTTTTGTGTCTACCTCTAACGAAAGAAAAGCAAACCAAAAACACCCAGCCAGTATGTTCAGAATACTACAGGGGAACGATGCATCTTGCTTTTGAACTGAAATCTTCAACTCCCTGCATCCAAAACATGCTGTAAAAGCTTTACACTCAAGTTGTTTTGAGGTTTTGTTTTGAAGTCCACTACTCCCTGTTTTCATTTATTCAATCATACATATGCATAAAACATTTTTATTATTCAGATAGCAATTTTCATGAACACCAGGGCTGTATCTGAAATGCTCATGAAGAAGGCTGTTCTTATGTTGGGTCAACTGGAAATTATTCTCCCTTACTGTAGGGCTTTCAGTTAATTAAATTCAAAGAAACTGTTTGACTGCTAATGGCTGTTATACTACAGATAAGAAAAAAACCCAAAATGTTTTTCATCAATCTGTGGGGAGAGACATTGCAAAAGCACCTTCTGAACTGTAGCCACAATACACACTGAAGCTTAGGAAGAACGGCCTGCCCAAAGGATGACTTAATATTTTAGTGGGGCATACCCAACTGTGATGAATACAGAATGGTTTTTCTGAATTATTTATTATACAAAATAAATTATGTTTGTGAACTTTTAATGTAATAGAAGGTTGTCTGGAACATTATACTCTGCATATGATTTAATTAATACACAGGGAAAACAGAGAGTGAGGCACAGTTGCAATATAAGGGACCTTTATCTAAGTTGCCATTCCAGAAAAGTGATTGTTCTTATGCGACACAGTAAGAAATTAAGAATTTTTTTTTTTTTTTAACTTGACTTCTACTTTCTGACTGCAGTTTCAGTTCTGCTAGCTGAAGGGGAAACTGTTGTGGCCACTTTCTGACTTTTTATTTGTACTACTATAGGAATTCATAGAATCATAGAATGGTTTGTGTTGGAAGGGACCTTAAAGACCATCTAGTTCCACCCCCCCTGCCATGGGCAGGGACACCTTCCACTAGACCAGGTTGCTCAAAGCCTCATCCAGCCTGGCCTTGAACACTTCCAGGGATGGGGCATCCACAGCTTCTCTGGGCAACCTGTTCCAGTGCCTCACCACCCTCTCCACGAAGAACTTCCTGATATCCAATCTAAACCTCCCCACTTTCAGTATAACCCTTTACCCCTTGTCCTGTCACTACAGGCCCTGGTAAAAAGTCCCCCCCAGCTTCCTTGTAGCCCCTTCAGGTGCTGGAAGATGCTATAAGGTCTCCCCGGAGCCTTCTCTTCTCCAGGCTGAACAAGCCCAACTCTCTCAGCCTGTCCCCATAGCAGAGGGGCTCCAGCCCTCGGAGCCTCTTCGTGGCCTCCTCTGGACTCATTCCAACCAGTCTATATCCTTCTGATGTTGAGGGTTCCACAGCTGGACGCAGCACTGCAGGTGGGGTCTCACCAGAGCAGAGGAGAGGGGCAGAATCCCCTCCCTCGACCTGCTGGCCACACTTCTCCTGATACAGCCCAGGATACGGTTGGCTTTCTGGCCTGCCAGCGCACACTGCCGGCTCATGTCCAGCTTTTCACCCACTAGTACCCCCAAGTCCATCTCTTCAGACTTGCTCTCAGAGATAATCCTATAATTTTTCTTAGGTTTGTTGGTGTTGTGGTTTAACCTCAACTAGCAACAAAGTACCACACAGCCACTCGCTCATCTCCACCCCCCAGTGGAGGAGGATGAGCAGAGGAAAAGACAAGGAAGCTCAGGGATTGGGAGCTCCACAGTGACAGCACGGCCAGGAAAACCAACCGACCCACCAACTCACAAGCAAACAAAATGAACAAGCAAATGAGGAAAGAAACTAAATGAACAAGCTAGCTAACAAACAAGCAAGAAAGCAAAGGAGCTATGGATCCCCAGCCTACTCCCTGTTATGTACTGAGCATGACATGATATGGAATGAAATACTCCTTTGGTTAGTTTGGGTTAGCTATCTGAACTGTGTCCCTTCATACCCTGCTTTTAATGAGAAAGTTGGAAATACAGGTGCAGTGTCAGAAGCTGAAAATTCCTTGAATTTGTTGCAAGCACTTCCCAGCACCAGCTAAAAAGACACCTTATCATACAAATCCAAAACATAACACCAGCTACTTATACCAGCTACTGTGAAGAAAATTAACTCTGTCTTGACTAAAACCAGACCAGTTGGCATTCAGGTTTTGCTTTGCTTTACACATTCCACAAAAATACACTAATGTTTACCATTAAAACTAATTTTTATACATCTTTAAATCTTTCACAAAGTGACTTGATAACACAAAAGGCACCTTGGATCAGGTAGTGAATTTGTACAGATTTTTATAGATGTGAATACTTGAAAAGACTTGAGTTCTGTCTTGTTTCAAAGAGAGAATTTGAGACATTGGGTAGGTGGAAGAAAAGGGATTGTTGGGTGTAGAGTAAAGAAGAAATGAGCTTGAAAGCCTAAGGAGGAGAGAAAACTTGAAGACAAAAGATGATACAATCCAATTGAGCAGAAATAGAGAACAAAAAATCATCAAGAGGTTTCCCTTAAAAGAGACGGTAGAATGGAGATATATTTGATAGGCTGCTATATTCGATTAAAGGAGGCCTAAAATGAAAAGCTATGTGCAACAAAGGCATGAAACAGATAGGTTTCTCTTCTTTTTCATGGCTGAGAGCTTCCAGCCCTTTTTGCATTTGGTTGATCACAAAGTATGAAATTTTAGAGGGTCACAGTCATCTTTGGCTTTTGTTGGTGAGAGGTACAGAGAAGACCCCTTTGCATGTTGCTCCTGTTATAATAAAATACCTTTCCCTCAGGAGGAGTAGGCAGAAAGCTAGACAGTCTCCTTTTATCTAAGTACAGGTTATAAATACATGAGCCATAGTGTAGGCCATTATCCAGTGGGACAAATGCATCCTGGAATCACTGGAGTTACACTGAAGATTTTAGCCAATATACAGTTTGATGCAATGTTGATGCTTTTCTCTGTTAGTTTGTGTTTGCCTATGGCAAACTTCAGCTTTACTCTCTCCACTTTTCTATAACACCACTAGGCCTGTTTTTTTTAAATCTTAAAGCATCAGTGCCTTACCTCTAAATGGTGCTCCAGGCATAGGTGTGGCATGGCCCTGTAGAAAGCCAAGTCTGTTGGGTGACCTGACCTGACTGATTCACCTTCAGACGGTCGGATCCTGACAGGGTGGCTGCTGCCTGATGTGGGCAGAGAGGTGTTGTGGCTGCTGCTGAGGAGACATCACAGGGAAAGCCTGAGCCATGGGCAAGGGCAGAAATAATGTATGGAAACTATTCCAAATCAGTTCTGTCAATAACATGAGATTGTGAATTGTTTCCCTAACAAGAGTTTTATTGCATCACGAGCCAGCTTCTTGCAGGGGCTGATGGATCCAGCAGTCAGAAGTTCATGTTTAAGGGTTCCACTGCGGGAGGGCAGGGTGGCTGCAAAAAATATAAAGAGGCTTTTCATATCACAGCCTCCCATGCTATGAAAAGTGAAGGTTCCTTTATACTGAAGGAAGGCTGAAATCTGGGCCAATATATTTGCAACCTTTCTAAGTGTACTCCTCAATTTTTTGTCCAGTCCTTCATCCTCTCAGTTTAACTACTGTAACCTGGTCTTTACCCTGGTTTCTAGCTTTGCACTTTCACCAGCAATCAACCCAGGTGCTGTTTTGTCCACAGCAGGTACCTTTTTGGATAATCAGCTTGATTGAGCTATATCTGCATCTCATTTCTGCTTTTCTGTCTCTCCCCCAATCCCTCAGGCAGGGTGTTTTTGCACGTTGTAGGGATGCTCAGTGCTGTTTTCAGCACCTCTGTCCTCATTCTGTTTTATGACCTCTTTTGTGTTGTTCTGTACTCCAGGAGTGCTGAGACAGAAAGGCTGGGTCAGAGTATATCTTCTTCACTCTCCTCCTGGGAGATCATTTATTACAGGAAACCTGTTCTATTGGTTTCACCTATCTTTTTTTTTTTTTCAGTTGTTTAACATTAAGCACTTATCCAACAGTGTGAATTGCAATTAACATGAATTATACAACATGACGGTTTCTGCTCTGTTTTTCTCTCATTTACATAAGCTGTTAGCATGTTCTTTTCTCCCAGATGCTTTACAGGCTTAAAGGTATGTGCATTTAAAAGCCTTTGATGGCTAAGGACACCAGACTCTTGGAGAGAGATGTCAGTGCCTGAATAAAATTTAGTTTCTTAATATCTAGACATTACTTCATGGCCATTCACAATGTTCTACTGTAGCTCAGATTTGGGTTGGTGAGGGGCTTGGAAAAGGCGTAGGAAGTTAAAGAAGAGCATATGGAGCGTGCTGGTTCAAAACATTGAAACCTTGGTGCAATTACAATTTTTCTTTCTGATTGCATCATACAGGCCAACTTTTAGGTAATGTAAACATGTCAGGACACGTATCTTGTCTGAGTTGGAAATTATGCCTCTAAGTATGACATCCCTTACTATGCTGTGCATTACCACACCACCTAGAAAACACTGTCCAAGCAATTTAAATCCAGTATTTCAAATTCATTTTAAAACGGATTTTTCAAATCTTAAAGCTGGGGCAGTATTTTCTTTTCTGTCTTTAGGTAGTACAAATTTTATCTTATCCTTTCCTCCACTTAATGAAGCACACATTGCACTTCAGAAACCTCTCATTTGTTCCTGCAAAGCTAAGATGGTGATGCTGTTCGTGCCCCCTTTGGTCCCAAAAGTCATTACTGATGTCAGAAAAGTGCTCAGCCCTGGCCTATGTGATGGTGGTGCTATTTCGTCTGGAGGCATCCTTCTCTCCAAGCCCTATAAACCCGGAGCTCTAATGCTGTCCTCTGTTCAGCCTTTAGCTGACTGCCTAACACTTATGAGTGAAATGTGTTTTGTATGTCATCTGTGAAAGTAGTTTGTGCAGCAATTGATCTCCTTTCAGAAGAGGAGTGTTATATAAATGTAAGTCATTAATGTTGTCATTACCCAATGACAGAAACGGATGAAAATGTGCATCTATATTTTTTAGTGCTGGTGTTACCACAGCATTCTGTAAACCTATTTAAATATTATTTGTTTGGTATAATGGTTGCTATTTAGTTTTAAGCAAGAAGAAATGCAGATGGTTTATGCTTCTTTTAGTTCCATTTTAATTCAGTGCTATTATACTAAGGAAATTTCAGATTGGAGGTAGTGGAATGATAGGATGATTTTAAAAAGAGCATTTTAAAATGACATAGAATGAAAAATGAAAATAAATCTGGTTACTTAGAGATACTAATTTCTTAAAGTAGCAAACAGCAGTAAAATTATCCCTGCCTCTACCTTTTTCATCTGCTTCTACTTTTTTCATCCTGAGATCCCAGAATCTTGAAAGCTGAGTAGATAAAGCTTATGAAAACTCTGTGAAGTCCATCTACTTCTATAATAGGATTATTCATCACCATGTGTTTTCCCCATCTGGCAGTAAATGTCCAAAATGCTGAGACCACCACTGTCTCACTTGCAAATTGTTCCACAGTCTAACCAGTCATGCTATTGAGAAGATATGCCTGCAGTTCACTCCAAATTGTCTGCAATCATACTGCTTCCTTTCCCTTGTTTTCCTGACTAGTTCCTCCCCACCCATGTGTTTAACCTCTCTGAAATATTTGTGGATGGCAATCAGATCCCTCTGAGTCACTGCTTAGCTAAGCTGTGCGCATTTTGAGCCTCTTTTCCCATGTAAATCTTTTCAGACATTTAACCATTTTTCTCCACTTTTCTGTGTAATCCTCAACATTTGCTGAAGTTATTAAAAGAAATATGACTGGCTGAGCATGGGAATCAACAGTGAGCCTTACACAGGTGGTCTGTTTAGTGGCCTGTGTGTGACTGGAGCTATGCTATGAAGCTAGTGTTTTAGAGGTGAAGTCCCAGCTCTGTTAAAAGCGAATGCCCGCGTTCCTACTAGCTGCAGCATGGCCTAATTTAATCACCTGAGGCGTCAGAAACAGTGTGAAGGAAATAATGTGTCTTCCAGACTGCAGTGGTAGAACCACCTTTTTATTAGATTACTGGTCTGACTAACCATGTGTGACTAGATGCAGAGGGAAGCTTTTCCATTTTCAGTTTATTTACCAGTTTGATTTGCAACAACAGTTTGGAAATGCAATATACTGTATGGAATGGAAGGTTTTTAGAACGTTTCCTAAGGAGAACTAGTGTAAAACAGTATTTATGAAAATATAATGTGGTGAGGGGATTGACTCGGCCAGAAAAGGAGCCCAGGAATCCAGGCAGCTGGTCAGCACTTTCAACCTCTCCCTTTCCAGTGAGCCTGGTGATCAACAAACTGTCTGTCCTGAGCTAAAGAACCTGGAAGGCAAGACAGGTCACACTGGCTTCCCTGCCTGCTTTCCATCTACAGTTTTGACAAGTCCCCGCAGAGTGTTGTCATTAAATCAAATCAGTATTTACAGCCAGAAAATGTCTGTCAGACTATATTTTTAATAAGCTGAACTTTATTTCTTCAGCTGTCTGCATGGTAGGCATGTCCTTTACAGGCAATTTTTCATTCCTCATTCTATTAAAACATTTTCACTTTGGCATTCCAAAAAAACCCTTTCTCAAAGAAAAAAAACAAACCAAACCAAACTAAAACAAAAAAACAAACCAAAACAAACAAAAAAACCAAACCAAACCGAAACCAACCAACCAACGAAACAAATAACCAACAAAAAAGCCCCAAAACCTTGGAATATAGCAAATAGATATATAAAATAAACAAAACCAAAAAAACCCAAAACCTTGGAATATAGAAAATAGATATAAAAAACAACTTAGTACCTTTGACTCCAAAACTAGTTTTAAGGCAAGGGAGCATAATGCTTTAATGCCTAAGCGAACTAGGGAGCTTATAGGGCAGTGCAACCTACCTAGATTTAAAAAAAATAATAAAATAGATGAGCTGAGTGGTTTGATATCTTGGATTATTATTTGACAAGTGGTTGAAGCTGTTATGAGGAAGAAGAGAAAGTATGAAAAATTGAAATGACAACGCTGCCAAGACTGCATGCTAGGGAAAGTGACTGTGGTAAACTGCTGCAGTGCTCATTAAGAGCATCCAGCCCCAACACGCTTACAAGGTAGAAGCATCAGATAAAGCACTTGGAGAAGACATGAGTACAAATTGGCCTGTCTATTTAATTGGCCTACATTCCACAGCAGTCCTAGCTCTCATATAAAGCGCTAATGTCTTTTATATTTTTGCTTGGTTTTTGTTAAGGAACTACAATTAAGTTCTTGTTCCTAGCTTTGTTTGGAATCTCTCATAGATTTGGGATGAGAACCCTGCTCATGACTGACTGGGAGTAAGGGTAGTTGGTGTTTTTTTTTTGAAAGAGGGCAACATTATGGAAACAACAGTTGTAAACAGAAAAGGGGGAAAATGTCCTATTTGTTTCCTTGATCATGGCTCAATGGAATTAAATATTATTTTTAGTGATATATAATGAATATGGAATGGATGAAATACTGTAGTTGCATCATATTTATGCATGTATAGATTAGTTTTCATACTACTTTCCCTATGTAGCTTACAATACCCTGCCTCTGACCCACCCTCATGATCCCAATTTAGAAACCTCTTAATTAGGGATGAAAAGACTTTGGGGTTTACTCGAAGGAGAGGACATTTGCTGTTGGTCAAAAGGACAAGGCTGGAGGATGTAGCTACGAAAAGGTGACTGGATCAGGAGGTGTGGAGTCATTTTGGCTAAAGCAGTGGGGGGGAAAGCATTAGGAGAAGGGTCAAATGGAAAGGAAGGGCCACAGGAAGTCCAAGGCTATGGGCATCCCTGAACCCCTGTAGAGGTTGCAGCCTAAGAAAGTCTCCTGCAGACCCTTTTCCAGACCATTTTGTGTTGTTCCTGGTTTTGAGTGGATGATTTTGCATGGTTTATAATGTTTCAGTGAAGTGGTGCCCATCTTGGCAAAGCAATGAAAACTGATATTGACAGAGCTGTCAGGACGCCCAGTAAATTATCTGCCCTAAAGTCTTCAAAGAACACTTTGTCCTGAGGAGCACATTGTTCACGGTGGAAGAAGAGTTAGGTCTTGCCTTCTTTTGTGAGTGGGATCAAAAAGAGGGAGTGCTCTGTCCATCAGGTGAGCACATTGCTTAAAAAATGCAAACAAGACAACACAGAAATGTGTGTTTACATTGTATTCACTTTCAAAGAAAGGTTTCCTAGATTGGAAGAACTGTCTGTGGGTGTGAATTATCCCCCAGCAATGCTCTTCAGTGCTGCAGCCATCACCCATAGGATGCCTAGTTATGTGGAAGGAACTGGGGTTTTTTTTACTTTATTCTTTTACTTTTTTACTTTTACTTTATTCTCCGCCCTGCATGTGATTTTTTTACATTTTTTATTCTAAGCTGTAACTGGATGATACCAATCTAATTCCTACCCAAACACTCGTTTAAACATTTTTCATCTTGTTTGCTTGCCCAGTGGCTACAATAACAGGGATCCAGCTGTGAATGGACCTCAGTATGATACTCTAATTGAACTTAGTTATAATTAGAGTATCAGTCAATACTTTTTCCCTCAGGTCATTGAAACCCTTTCCTAGGAATGAATACTGACTGCTCACAAACTCTGTACATGTTTAACCTACTGGATCCCACTGCTATGGAATTGCCTAACTGCTAGTGTGTATGTGTCTCCATAAATCAGCTGAATGGGATGCAGATTAACAGGTCTTTCCATCTGTAAAAGTAGTGATTAAAAATACATTAAGGAAATCTTAATTTCAGAAACAGATGTATTCTATTTCTGAGGTTTCCTGCTTTTTCTTCTTTTCTGAGTGTACTTGAAGCGCCTGAGTGTCTGATGACCATAGGACCAATTTGAAATTAATAGTAGTCAGTACATGTTTTTGAGATAGCTGATACAAAACAGCATGAAATTGTTTCCATTTGCAAACAGCTGACTTTCCTTATACTTCAAGAACTTCATGGTTACTGAAGTCTGTCTATACATTTTGAATAGTTTGAGCAAGCCTTTCTGTTTTCATCATGTTCATAAAGATATTCAAGAAATCTCAGCAACTGTGTGTGCAGATAGGTGAGTGAAGCTGGCATTTAAATTACATAACAGCTGCTAATGTAAAAAAAAAGATTATAAATATGATGAATGAAGAGCTGTGAATTAACATTTAGAAATTCAACAAGCTGGGTTTTCAGTGTGAATTAGTATGAAAGGTGAAGGAAGATATTTTTAAAAGCTTTTATTGTACATCAGCAGAGTCTGTGTCAGAAAGAAATTATTCTGAGAATGCATTAATATCACATTTGCAGTAATTAGCCTTTAGGTATGTAGACAGGATGAGTTTTGGGTGTTTTTTTTTTCTTTTTTCCATTGGGAAAGATTTCAGAGATTCCTTTTTGCTGCCTCTAAACACATGCCCTGAAGATAAGAGAAGGGAAGATCATGGCTCACTTGAATTACCTTAGGAACCACTCTGGTTCTTGAAGTATTTTAGTGAAACGGCTCAAAGCGAGGCTGTGACGTGCCACATAATTGTAGGTTTTGCAGTGAGGTAATCATGCGTAGCTGTAGTAGAAAACCACATATATTGAAACAGCAGAGAGAAACTATTCCTGAAGGTTTGATCGGTAATAAATTAAACTAAATTTTTTCCACAAGTTGAGTGTGTTTTGCCTGTCACAGTAATTAGTGAGTGATCTCTGCCTGTCCTTATCTTGACCCACAGGACTTTCATTAAATTTGCTCCCTCCCTGCCCAGCTGAGGAGAGCAGTGACAGAGTGGCTTTGGTGAGCACCTGGCCTCCAGCCAGGGTCAACCCACCACGGTATAATTAAGAGAAGGGTGTGGTCAAACCATTGACTGCACCTCCTTTTAACAGAACTTCCTCCAGAAATAAGTAAGGTCAAATAATGAAAACTTTTCCTGCAGCAAAGAGAAGAAGCAATGGGAGACATACAGGCAAATTTTACACTTTCTGCTTAGCTGCACTGTGACTGAAATCTCTGATCTGTGCTGATACACCAGCTTCAAAGAAATAATGAACTCTGGATACTGCAAGTAGAAAAGCGGGTAGCTAGGTTAAACTTGTAGACAGTAAATCAGATCCCTCAGACTCCAGGGAAGACTGAAGGGTAGAGGAAGTGGAGGGACATCAGGCCTTTTGGTACAGAGAGTAAAGGGAGAGTGAGGGGATACCAGTGGCAAAAATTCTCTGGTCTTTGAGGGGTTTTGGGTGCATGTGCAACCTACCTGAGCGTAAAGTGGAGCCTCAAGGAGTCATGTCTAGATGCCAGCCCATCAAGCTGGTGAGTGTTCAAGAGAGAACATTCTTCAAGGATAGCAATACAAGAAATTTAAGAGGAAGGACATCCAGAACATAAATTCTTGCCACCCTTTGTATCTTAGCACTATTCATTGTCCTTCGTTGGTGGTTCACTTAATCTCAGTGGAAAAGATAACCTGTTATAGGTTATTATTCACAATTAAAGTCATCTTACATCAAGGCGGGGTGTGTGTGTGTGTGCTAGATGTGGATTTTGTCATATCAGGGACCCAGTGAATTCTGCGAAAAAGAATTCATTTGAAATATCCTCTCAGTTCAGCTATTATCTTTGGCTCTAGCAATGACTCATTTGTGTTACACTGAAACCCAACAGCATCAAGCATAGCTATTCTCTTTCAGACTAAAAGCAGAGTGCTGGCAGGATCACTGCAGCTGCTTGCTTCCATTAAAGGCAAAAATGTCATAAATGGCTGCAAGTGTGACATCTTCGTGTGCTGTCAGTGCCTAATGTGACATATTTAATTAAAAAAAATCCTGAAGTAGGCTGATTCTCTCACTGCTAGCTTACAGTTCCTGTAGTGTTTTTCCAATACCCTTCTTCATATCCATAGGATTGCCTATAATGCAATAATGTGTTTGGAAATACGACTTTCCTCATTTATGCTAGGCAAAGAGTCCTTTGCAAATTCATGCAGATGAGTTCATCTTTGAACACAACCTTCTGTTGTGTTCAAACAAAACCAAAGCCTCTTTCCTTGTAATTTCCCCAAAAGCTCAGGTATGCATTCAAGCAGTGAAAGCAACCACACTAAAATGAATGTAGTCCCAGGGAACAACTGAGAAAGAATTCATTTCTATTTACTTCAGGAATGTACAATAATATTACAGTATCTTCTTGTGAGATATGAGACCACAGGAAAGTTCCTGAAGAGCAGTATGGAAATGAATATGCTCCATGAGGGAAATAATGTTCTGAATTATCTACAATGGCTGTTAGCATAGATGTACATAAAATGGGTGATTATTTAAGAAGTGAGCTGGAAAGCAGATCTGTGTCAGAAAGAGTTGATGTTTTCATTGTTCTTGAAGACTGTATTGGTAACTAAGAAAATGTATAAAATATTGAGGAGCTCTGCCAAAAACATGATAAAGAATTCATTTTCATCCATTGTTCTTGTTGCAGAAACTGAGAGAATAGATAATTTGATCAAGTGATCATTACTTATGCAAAATGGAAGGGATTTCTGATTGATGCATTTACAGAAACACCTTCAAATATTAGTGTGCTAAATATAAATGACTACATGCATCCAGCATCTTGTGAAAAGAAACTGGTGTATGTTGGGATGATAATGAGGAAAGAACTCAGCTAAAAACAGCCTGGAAGAGAAGCTTACTGAGGAGGTGGGAATTATTTAGAGAAACTGATCCCAAGGTATTCTGCAGAACTATAGAAACAGACAGCTGTAAGTCTAGATCACCAAAGAAAACATGGATCCATGGGGGGTGCTTAGATTCTGTAATAAAACACTTATGGATAAAGGTCATCACTGGATTTATGGCAAGAGAGATCATTTTGAAAGACATTTCCTGCAATGTGTGGGAACAAAATTTGAGGCCTTCCTTAATTCTTATCATAACATGGGTACCAGGTTATGATAGAATAGAAATTTAACCTGTTGTGTTTTGAAAGTGATCCTATTTGTAGATCAGTAATTTAAAGACTTAAAAAGCTAAATCCCAGATGCTCAAAGGCATGGAGCTAGATAGCTTAATACACTTGAGGATGCTGATTCTATTGTTCAGCTAAACTACATTCATGCTCATGTGAGCTTAGCTAAAATATGTATAAAAGACATACATTTTCTTTATATTTACTGCAATAACAGATGATTCTGTAATAAAGCCTTTCAGAGTGCCTGTTTTGAGATTAATTTTAGCTTTTAACCTCAATCTATGATGTCATGAAAGAAAAAACAGTGTGGTGATATCAGTATTTCTTAAGTGCGAACTTGCAATTTCGTTCTCGTCCTCTTGTGGTGTGGCTGGTTTTTTATCTACTTACCAAAAAAATAGCAGATCACTCGAGGCAAAATTCAAGCTTGAAAGAAAACCTCCTAGGGAGGACATCAGAAAGCTGTGGACTTCAGAAATTGGAGGATTATTAGGGGTATGAATTATTTTAATTGAGCAGATCATAGCAGTTAGTGGGCTGGATTCATTACAACCATGAGAATTTATTCTGTGAATTGAAGGTATTTCTCAATGACTTCATATTAATTTAGGCAGTTTCCATGCATTTCCACTGAAAGCTACCTTCTGTGGCTGTGTGTGGGGCAAAGTAATAGACATGACTCACGTGAACACTTGTGACATTCCTACGTTTGCCTTTTTGGGCCCACACCAAACAAACTCTCCATTTACAGGTGAAACTATGTTTTCCATGTTATTGCAATTCTAGCCCCTAATGTCAATGTGTTTTAACGTATTTTGGAGGTCTAAATCTTTGCCAGCATATGTGTGAGGAAAAGAGAGGGAGTATTCTTGAATAACAGAAAAGGAGCACAGTCATCCAAAATTATTCTGACACTATCATCACAATGAAATAATAGTTTGTGTACTTGGAAAATAAGAATGTAATTCCTACCAGAAGACAGAACCTTTAGTGCAAAGCAAAGACATTTCTGCATGCAAACCACAATAAATAGATGGGAGACTTTATATTCAGCCTAAATTCTAAGAAAATGCCAATAATGCAGCTAGATCTAGAGGACAGTGGAAGGAATAAGATTTTATGTAATGATTAAAGCTGAAGTAGTCAACATTTTGGCTCCAGTCTAAATCCTTCCATTCCCAGGCAAACATTATTTTTTTTCTATCAGCAAATCATTAATCTTCAACCTTCACATTAGCTAATCTTCCACCTTCTGTCTTTACACACACAAGCTGTCCCTTGCACCTGTGATGTTTCCTTGCAGCAATCCTTTTTATTCTGTTGATTATGTGGAAAACATGTTTGAAAAATACATGGCGTTCACAATTATAAATGAAAGTCATATGGAGGTGTGTGTGTACATTTATGGAAGTGTGATAGTGGTGAAACCAGTGTTGAGAGCTCTTTTGACTAATTTGTCCTGCTTAACAGTTATTCAGATATCTGTCATATTGGAAGGCACGAAGAGATGGCAAGCGTTTTCATTTCAGTGTTTCTTTTCTCTGAACTGGGACCCATTTTGAAATAAAAGATTACACGTGCAAGTGAGATAAGTGACCCAAAGCAGCCAAAGTGGTTTGAGGAAGTCAGTCTGTTAATGATTTTTAAAGCCACAGTTACTGCTCAAACTATTTCAGTTTTCTACATACAATATTTTCACTGATTTTTCTTCGATCAGTTGTACATCTATTACACAATTTAAAAAGTTATCTCATCTAACAGCTGATACAACTTCTATTAATCCTCACAGAAATATTTCTTTTGAATAAAGTAACTGGGGTAATTCTGACACCGGCAGAGAGGCAGTCCTTAACTTAGACCAGTAATTTAGGAATACTTACAATAAGTTATAAAATTAATTATGTAGTTTTATTCAAATGTTGAAATCTGGCAGCATGGTTCGTGTTTTCAATTATCATACAAATAATAAAGTCTTTAAATTTTCTACATTTAAAAAGTCACACACACACACCCCCACACCCACCTCTTGGAGGTCCCTTCAGGTGCTGGAAGGTGCTATAAGTTCTCCCCGGAGCCTTCTCT
>NW_010253247.1:14207-32573 GCF_000690775.1 Eurypyga helias | reverse complement strand
CCCCAGCCCTCTGAGCGTCCTCGTGGCCTCCTTTGGACTCGCTCCAACCGGTCTATATCCTTCTGATGTTGAGGGCTCCACAGCTGGATGCAGCACTCCAGGTGGGGGAGTACCAGAGCAGAGTAGAGGGGCAGAATCCCCTCCCTCGGCCTGCTGGCCACACTTCTCTGGATACAGCCCAGGATACAGTTGGCTTTCTGGGCTGCCAGCGCACACTGCCGGCTCGTGTTCAGCTTTTCATCAAAAAAAAGTCTTCAGCTCCTCACTCACCACATAGCTCATGCCCCTGCTCAAAAGAGGGAGGGTCCAGACTGGAAGATATTGCACTATAGCGTTGTTTAACCCCAGCTGGCAACTAAACACCACGCAGCTGCTTGCTCATTCCCCACATTGTTGGTATGGGTGAGGGACTCAGAAAAGTGAAAAAACTCATGGACAGAGATAAAGACAATCATCATATGGTACGGAACATGCCTTCGGTCAGCTGGGGTCAGCTGTCCCTGCTGCGTCCTCTCCAAACGTCTTGTGCACGCCCAGCCTCCTCACTGGTGTGGTGGTGCGAGATGCAGATAAAGCCTTGATGCTGTGTAAACACTGCTCAGCAATAATGAAAACATCCCTCCATTGTCAATAGTTTTCAGCACGTATCTAAAACATAGCCCCATACTACCTACTGAGAAGAAAATTAACTCTACCCCAGCCAAAACCAACACAGAATGACTTCTTGAAGAGTTAGAAAGTGAGTAAGAACTCATTGATGCCTACAATGACCCTGGACTTTGAAATGGGAACTTCTGTTTTTTGCATTAGTCATGCTGAATCATACAATTTATTAACACCATGTGAAAGTCCCTTGTGAAAGCTTCATGAATTCTAGGAGGACAATGCTAGCAAGCTGATCAGAGAGAGCTTTATCTTTTGGTTTTGCCTTACAGAACAAAGCTATCGTCACTGAACATCTAAGCTGAACTCCATTTAGGGCACTAGGGGACATAGGAGGAAATGAAAGGGTCAAAGTTTTAGTGAGGGCACCAGTACCCACAGAAAGCAGTAGTGACCAGAAGTTTTAGTTCACCAAATGAACTAAAGGCTCAGGGTGACTAGTGCAGATTATGGAAGGCTGTCTGCCACAGTGGAAGAAAAAAAGTGTTGAGAAAGGTGTTAGCAGGGAAGAAGCAAACCTAATGAAGAAGGACATGTGACCTGTCTGACAGGGCTTTTCTTGACAGAAGTGGTACTGTGTCAGCAAGGCTGGGGTGTTGGAAGCTGCACAGTTCTGCTAAGTTTCATGCAGCATAAATCACATGAAGCTGTCACACTGGTATGACTGTTCACACACTGAAGGTAAATACCAGTAGAGGTTATCTCTAAAACCACGTGAGGGCTTTAAGTGCCCTAACTCTTCAAAATAAAGTAGCAAGCACCTCCTCCTCCAGAAAGGCACATTGACTTAAAGAGCTATACAAGTAAATCTTTTATCATATCTTACAAATATGGCCAAAGGCTGTATAGGCTGTAAATTACATCTAGTTAATACAGGCCATGGTTAATTGCAGCCACAGGCCTGACTACAATAAATTACATAACTACTAATTTTACTTAGTTGTGTAGTACTGCTGAAGTCCAATAGGATCAGTTAAGACTTCCTTGAGTGCCTCTAAGACTGAAGAAAGAAATGGAAGTTTTTGTTTCATTGTAGTTAGGTGTTTTTTTCTGTTCAACTGCTCTGTGCTTTAAAAATTACAAAGTATTGTTCCTGAAAATAGTTTGTGGTAAGACCAAGTTATCTTTTCCCCATGAGAGCTCCTGCACAGGGGCCCAGAGCTTCCACCAGGTCTTCCAGAATTTCTGTCACATAGTTTCCCTAGAAGGAGAACGCACAGTAGGTCTAGGGGGCAGGTGAGACTTGACACCCTTCACTGGTTCTTAGATATAGGATACTAGTCCTAAAAATATTTGGGTTTTATTATTATGGCTCATCTTTAGGAGTAGAATTCTGCTTGTGACTGGAGGAAAAAAAAAACAAACAAGACAAACTGATAGTCTGTCCAGATCACCTTCTCACCAAAAAATGCAGTACCACAAGATACTGAGGTACAGTTATTCAATTTCCTTCCACTTCCACCAAAATATGATTATTCCACTTAAAAGAGTAGAAAGGGTATTTAGGACCAAATTTTTTTATTTGTTTTAAAAACCAAACATTTAAGGAGTCTGTGCAAGCTGAGGAATATAATACTATAAATAAATCACATATTACACATAGTAAATTTAAATATTAAAGTAAATTAAAAACAAATTAAAATAAAAATGGTAAGCAGAATAATATTAAGCTACAAAAGATAGTCCAATATTGTCCTAATACTGTATTGAACAAATATGTCCGAATCATTAAGCCATTTCCCCGTTTTAGTTCACCAACACTACGGTCCCCAGAACCTCACTTTAACTCCAAGTTACTTGTTTTGCAGTGGTTTATGGAGGGAAACAAAGAGAACATGTGTAATTCTAATTCAGTCTTAGTACTATATTGCTAACATGAACCTTAAAAGTCAAAATTGTAGCTGCAATGGCAACCACTTACTCTTCTACAAATTAGATCTCAGAAATATCCAGTGACATTCTACAGAAAGTTTGGCATATGTGATTAGACAAGCTGTGATGGGAGCTCTGTTGGCAATGGCAGAAACAGAATCTACTGAGTTTTTTTGATGGCAATTGTATAGTTCACCAATGTTAAGGATGCTCAGGGTAGAAGGACAAAGTAATCTCTTACTACACACTCATGATACCAATAGACATGTGCCTATGCTATGATGAAAAGATTCATCAAAGGACTGCAAATATTTCCTCCCATATGGTTAGATGTTTCCCCCTTTGAGTGCTTCCTGAGCCTTTAGAGAGGGAAGGCAGCGTGGAACAAGCAGGTCAAAACAGTCAATGTACTGTGATGGCAGGCTGGATTTGACTTATTGGCCATTCTTTGGCCATCTCTGGTCTAACCTGCATCTTCAAAGTTATCACAGCTCTTTTAGTTCCCTTGCTGCAAACCCTCTAGTGCTCACCCTGTATTTAGAAGTTTATAGAGTTTATCACAAATTAATTCTCATTCATTCCAGATCTGTTGTTTAGGAAGAGAGTATGTAGAATAGCATAGGAACCCTGTCTTGCACAATACATGAAGAAAGTGAAGCAGAATGAAATTCCAGATGTAAACATTAAATCAGGTGATTCCTAATGTTTTAATTTATTTCTCTATTGTCTTTACCTCTTTTGCGTAAAACTAGGTGAAACGGTAGCAGAATACCTTCATTATTCTTTCAGGGACTAGTTGTGGTTTCACTCCCTCTTTTGCCATGTTACTTTGACAGTCTCAGCTGTGGGAGGCACCTATAAGCTTTCTCTGAGGAACCATGGCCAGGACAATGTTATAGAATCCTGCTTTCAAAACAACTCATTACATGGTCATTGCCCCACTGGCACAAAATATACATACCAAAGGATAAAATCAAACTAATGAAAAGGACTGTGAGTCTTGGGCCTGACTGTTATTTTCAAGTTGTTGTAGTGGGGAGAGATTGTGCAACTCATAGTTGGCTCAATATAATACCGGATTCAGTTCCGTCCGACAAGCCTCAGCAGACAAGAAGAGCGCTTGGAGGTAAATGCTTTTGCTCCCACACATATCACAGCCCCTAAGGCACAACACATAATGGCTCTGTGGGAAGGATGCATGGCATGTCTGGCTGGCTTGTAGAAGCTGAGCAGGGATGAAACATACTTAGAGCAGATGGCGTCTCTGGAAACTGCCAGTGTGTAACAAACCGCTACTGACCAGACGAAGATTTTTCTTGTTTGGTCAAATTTGGGTGGATTTTCATGGAGTTAAAAAAGGGCACATTCCTGACACCAGGAGAATTGGTGTCAAATGTCAAGTAATTACCTCATTCTACAGAGGAGCTTGCTCTTTTCAGTAAACAGTCATAAATTTTAAAAACTTTGTACCATAAACATAATGTATTTCCTCTAGCTACAGCAATAGTTCAATCCAAAATCGAAAGTTTTCCAACAAAATCCAGCCTGAGGCAAGACCTGATCTGAAACTTTCGAATCTGGACAGTTAAAGACAGGCTTACATGAAAATAATAACGTACCTGAATATGGGGTTCACTATCAGTAGCATTTTTAGGAGTATTTAATAACATTTTTAAAAATGTGAAATTGTGTATTTTTTATTAAGAAAATTAGTATATTTTGGCACTTGAGAAAAGATTTCAAATACCAAAAAACAACTCCTGAAATTGTGTGTGGATTGCCAAAATACAAATGAGTTTATTACTGTTGGATTCCCTTCTTCAGTCAATTATTACAATTAGGAGTGATATCTGAAATGTCCAGTAGCAACAAAAGACAATGGTTGTGGTTCATACTTACAATATTCTTGCACACAGAATGCCTAGAAGAGTAAATAATAGAAAAAATATTTGTATTAAAAAAAAACCAGAAAGGTCACTTTTATCTCATTTTCTGAGCTCTTGATTTTTCTCCACTTAGGTTGTTATTAGGTTTATCTTGGACAACTTTTAGAATTTGAAACAAATAATATTCAAAAGTTAGCAGGAATAATTTCTAATAGCAGGTATCAAATAGGGAAATAAACTAATAGTTTGATTTAATTAAGAAGCAGTATGTCAACCTACACCACCTGCAGAGCAGGCTGCTTTTTAACTGAAACGCCTGTGTCTCTTACCTCTTGAAGGTTTCCTTTTATTGCCTTTTGTTACGTGACCTTTGGCAATGAAGTATTTAATAGTATTATTTCCATCTGTCCACCTGGCTCAGTTTGGTAGTAACAGGTTGGAGTTTAGGGATTTTTTGGCCACAATTGAAATAATGACCTAATTGTTCATACAGTGTACACTAAATTTTGTATCTATTTGGAAATCTCCAGCATAATTTAAATCATTGATCTTATTTTTTTTTTTTTACTAAAAGTCAAATAAGGTCATAAGCACTTTGATAGCATTTTTATTTTCTTATCTTAATAGAGGATGTGTAAAAATCAGAATAGGGATGAATTTATACATTCCTTACCCTAAATTTCAGTGAAGATCCAAACCTCCCAAGTAATTCTGCATCACTACAAATTCAGAGCTACAATGGGCCTCAAAAGTTTTTCCTCATGGTTTATCTAAATCCATTGGTTTATATCCATTGATAAATTGAAGCACTTATTCTACTCACATGGCTAAATATAGTTTTTTGTTTCCATTAATATGTTAGATAGAAGATAGTCCTGGTATTAGTAAAAAAGGGTTTGCAAGGTATTTTTCTTACATCTTTTTCTTGGTGAAGGATCTTTACTTAGTAGGTTTGAGCTTTATATCTTTTAATCTACTAAACTGTTTGCACTGTGCTACTATGATAAAAATTGAAGGAAATAATTCACGTGTTTGTCAGATAGCTACATATAGTAGCTCGAGCAACAATTTTGATTTCTGGGGACTAACTGGGTGCTGGTTTGGTACCCATCTTCTCTCAGCTCTCCTATGACTGTTTGGTGACCTGCAGAAAGCAGTTATCTCTCAATCAGGGCAAGGTCTCAGATGCTCATATAGCTAATTCGATTATATCATGAAACTTCATTTTTAATGTATTGAGGTGAGAAATTTCATTTGAAACACTATAATTATAACTGGTTTGGTTTCTCATTTTTACATGATTTATTCCTGTAAAATAAGACTATTTAATCAAAACATTATCTTTATTGCACACACTTGCCATTTTCATTTTTTTGCCAGTAAACACCTGCTGAATTTTCATGCCAATGGGGTTGCTTTGTTACTTGGAAAGTTTTCATGGATCAAGCAATTTCTCATTGACAATTTGCATGTGTCTTATTGGCTTTTTCACTTATGAGCTATTTTTATTGCAATTAGGTGATTCTGTGCTTCTTGGCAAAGTCAATCAAATGAACTATGTCTGTGGTCATAGAGCAAAGCTTCTATGTCCCTGGTGGAGTGCCACAGTGGACAAACTGTTTATCAAATACAGGAATAAACTCAGCTCTAAAGAGCTCACATCCTCAGCTAATGCAAGAGATGAAAACTTCTGCTGGATGAACAAAAGTGAAACACTTTGAAAGGCTGCAGTTATGTAAAAGAGGTGGGGGACAGGAAGGGGCAAATAAATTGACTCAGAAAATGCAAAATTAAATGTTATACTGAAAAACAGTAGAAATATGAGGAGTCACCTGCTGTCTGAGGTGAAGTTGAAGAAGATAAAGCATGCTTGCTTGTTCTTGAAACAATCAAATGCCCTTGAATGTTTCGAAAGAGAATTACCAAGGCCGACCAGGATCCCTGTTCTGTATTTTCGCCAAAATTTGTTATTATGTTCTTAACACAGTGATTAAATGTTATACTGAAAAACAGTAGAAATATGAGGAGTCACCTGCTGTCTGAGGTGAAGTTGAAGAAGATAAAGCATGCTTGCTTGTTCTTGAAACAATCAAATGCCCTTGAATGTTTCGAAAGAGAATTACCAAGGCCGACCAGGATCCCTGTTCTGTATTTTCGCCAAAATTTGTTATTATGTTCTTAACACAGTGGTCGGTGAGAGATGATTTGACAGCAGGAATCTAGTGCTCTGCGAGATATTCGAAAACCAGAGAATTATTATCTATAAACAGCACACAGTGAAACTCCTGGAGATTGACAGCAATGCAGTTAATGATCAGAATCTAGTCCATTTTCTATGTGTGAGCAATGTCTTTTCAAAACACGTAACACAGTGATGGTTTCTAAGGAAGGCAGTAGTTTGCTTGTTTTCCCTTGATGCTTCTAAGAAAAGAATGAGTGGTTGAAAGACATTAGCAAAATAAGTAAATTCAAAGTACCAGTTTAGCTACATTTAAGAATAATTGTCATGTTCTATTTACATCTCTGGGAGAGATAATTAATTAAGGTGAAGTGTGGGAGTATCATAAATTTTCCAGTGTTTCACAACAGTGACTTTTGCTTTCTATTAAAGACATCTAACAAAATTCTTGACAGTAAGGCATTTCATGTGGAATCAGGGTCAGGAGTGTCTGGTAAAAGGTTGAAAAAATGTGGTTTAAGAGAATGACATTTCAGTTAACTAATGTTATGCTACATGTTTTTTCACCAGCTTTTACGCTATAGATTATGTGGAGACAGCCCCAAGTCAGTAGGACTTCACATGCCAAACAGATCTATGACCACAATCCTTAGGAAAAGATCAGGTAAAAATAACAGTAATCTGGAATATGCTGTATGTATTTTTGTATTTCCTGAACTTCTTTAGCACATCAGATCTCATAGCTGACCTTGCTTTGAACAAGTGTTTGGATTACAGATTTCCTGAGTTCCCTTCTAACCTGAATGATCCAAGAATTGATGATCCCAAAATATTCAAGAATTATTCTTTTCATATATGATACCTCACATCAGATAGAAATGTATTCTTACATTATTTTGAAATGTCATTTTACAATAAGATTCACATTGCAAATTATTAACTCTTAGCTGCTCTTTATTTTTTAACCTATTGTAAATATATTTAATGAAATATGAAATGTTGTGGATTATGACCAAGACTAGCTGGACGATATGTTGCTTCCATATAGCAGTATTACATATTCAAGTAGTATGCTAGGAATACTATCTACTTATGTCATTTCAGCTTTTAATTACTATTTCTGTTTATGAGGGGATCATAAGTAAAGTATGAATGTTTCAATCCCTGGGAATGGCTCTTTGCAGTGAAGTAACCCAGAGAAAAATGAAAATACAGGGAGCCAGTCACTGTGCTCTGTTTTATTCAGCTTTACTTGCATGCTGGTTATTTCCATAAAATTTCTATCGAGTACTACTTCTCTACTTCTATCAGAGAATGTGGCATGTTGCCACTCAAACATAACACCTTGGAGAGTGTTCTGAATTATTTATTGTAATACATTTCAACTCAAAATACAAAACAACTGTCAGGAAAGTTGATTTCCATTTCTTAGATTCTTAAAATCCCAGAACTTGAAAATCTCTAGGAGAGCTATGACCGCTGACAAACTAGAAGTATAATTTCACCTTTTCTGCATTTTGTTATCTTGTTCTCCCATTCTGCCCTGGAAGAACATTACTTCTGACTTTCTTATTCACAGGCTATCTTGAAATTGTATCTAATTTTGCTTTTGGGATATCTGTATCTGCAGTCATTGACCCTAACTGGAATTACAACTTGTTTCTTACAGCAAAGATTTCCATGCCTTATTTCCACTTTTTACAGGGACATAAATATGTACAGCACCACTTTTTGGTGGAGACTCTGTGGAACTACCCTAATTGCTGCTAACTGAAACCTTAATCCTTCAAAAGCTAAGAGAATTCAAAGTTATTTCTTTATAGTTCTATTTATGAATTTAGAGAGTTAAATAAACTACTGCTATAAGAATTGTTGAGAAATGAAAGCAGCCATGGTAATACAAAATTATAGTTCTTTAGCTGCATAAATTAAATATTTCCCAATTATATTTAATGCTACCTGTCAATAGAACTTCCCTTTTATATTGATATCTAAACAAAAAAATTCAAAATAATATCTAAGTAGAAAAATCCCAAATTAAGAAATAAGAATCATGGAATCATTTAGGTTAGAAAACACTTTTAAGATCACTGAGTCCAACCACCAACCTAGCACTGCCAAGTCCACCATTAAACCATGTCCCTCAGTGCCACATCTACACAGCTTTTAAATACCTGCAGGGATGGTGCCTCAACCACTTCCCTGGGCAGCCTATCCCAATGCTTGACAACCATTTTGGAAGGAATTTTTTCTAATATCCAGCCTAAATCTCTCTTGGCACAACTTGAGGCTGTTTGCTCTTCTCCTGGTACTTGTCACTTGGGAGATGAGACTGACACACACCTCGCTACAACTGCCTGAAAGGTGGTTGCAGAGAGCAATAAGGTCTTCCTTGAGCCTCCTTTCCTCCAGGCATAACAACCCCAGTTCACTCAGCTTCTCCTCACAGGAGTTGCACTCCAGCTCTGTTGCCCTTCTCTGGACACGCTCCAGCCCCTCAATGTCTTTCTTGCAGTGAGGGGCCCAACACTGAACACAGTATTCAAGGAGCGGCCTCACCAGTGCCCAGTACAGGGGGACAATAACTTCCCTAGTCCTGCTGGCCACGCTGTTCCTGGTACAAACCAGGATGCCATTGGCTTTCATGAAGTTCAGCAAAGACAAGTATAAGGTCTTGCACATGGGAAAACGTAACCCAGGAGCGCAGCACAGGCTGGGGAGCAGCTCGGTGGGAAGGGACCTGGAGGTCCTGCTGGACAGCAAGGTCAATGACTGAACAGTGTGCTGCTGCAGGAAACAGGATTCTGGGTTTCACCAACAAGGACATCACCAACAAAGGTAAAGAAGTCATTATCTCACTCTATTAAGTGCTTGTCAGGCCACACCTATAGAATACTGTGCTCTGTTTTGGTCCCCTCTATGCAAAAAAGCTGTGGACAGGCTGGAGGGGGTCCAGAGAATGGCCACAAACATGATGAAAAGACTGGGAAACCTGCCACATGAGGAAAATCTGAAAGAACTGGGTTTGTTCAGCCTTGGGAAAAGGCTTATGTAAGGCCTTATCACCATGTTCCAATATTTAAAGGGTGGCTACAAAGAAGATGGAGACTCCCTTTTTACAAGGGGTCACATGGAAAGGTCAAGGGGTAATGGGTACAAGTTACTCCTGGTGAGATTCTGACTGGACCCAAGAGAAAAAATTTTCACAAGGAGAACAACCAGTTGGATTCCCCCATGCTGAACACTTTAAAACTTCGTCTGGACAGTGTGCTGGGCCATCTTGTCTAGACTGTGCTTTTGCCAAAAAGATTTGACCAGACGGTCCTTGAAGTCCCTTACAACTGGTATTCTGTGATTCTATGATGATTCTTCATAAATTTAGACCTGAGCATTGACATTCAGACTCCCTTATATGGAAGTCAACACTCTCATCTCCTCTCTTTTACATTTTGTTCCTCTCTGTGCTTCTAGCAGCCTTCATCTCAGGCTTACTTATCTCACTAAACTACTGAGAAACAAAAATAAGAATAACTGCCTTATCAGTAGATAGTGTGTGTCAGGAAGAAAGAAGTTTTGTACCAGGCTTACATTCAGTTTCTCCTTGAAAGTATGTGAAGATCATTTGTTTTCCTTCATGTTCTTGATGATGGTCAAGGAAAAAGGGCAAATATGGAACAGATATCTCCTCCCTTCTTGAAAATGAGGAAGTTGCAAGGAGTTTTGCAAAAAAGTATAAGGGGAAAAGGAAGGTGAAGAACCAGTTTCCAATCCATAGAGATGACAGAAATCATGGGGTTGGAGCATGAGCTGTCTGTACTTCCAAGTGACAGAAGTATATGAAAAATGAAGGAACACATTCACAGATTCACAGAGTGGTAGCGGTTGGAAGGGACCTCTAGAGATTATCTAGTCCAACTGCCCTGCCAGAGCAGGATGTTGTGGGAAATGGTGCCAAAGGCTTTACTAAAGTCATATGGTATGAAATATCCCTTTGGTCACCTGGGGTCAGCTGTCCCAGCTGTGTCCCCTCCCAGCTTCTTGTGTATCCCCAGTCTCCTCGCTGTCTGGGCAGTGTGAAGAGCAGAAAAGGCCTTGATGCTGTGTAAGCACTGTTCAGCAATAACTAAAACATCCCTGTGTTATCAATCAACAGTGTTTTCACCAAAAATCCAAAGCATAGCCCGTCCTAGCTACTATGAAGAAAATTAACTCTATCCCAACCAAAACCAATGCAGGATTCTTTATGAAATTAAAGGATTTATATATGAGAGATGTTCCAGGCTCCTATTCACTAAAATGCCCTTTTGATTATTTTATTTTTTATTATAGAAATAAGTGCAGAAGTAGATATGTTTTCTTATATGAATTTCTCTTCACAGGAACTACTATTACAACAGAACTACTTGCCTGGGGAGGAAAATCTATACAATGGAACTGCAAAGAAACCTGAGAAGCTTTTGTGATCCATCCTGCTGCCACTCTGAGAAGTAAAACTGAGTATCTCAAAAGTTTCCAGCCCCTCTCAGCTCCAATAAGTTAAATTCTGAGACCCCAGCAAGCCTTCAAATTTATGCTAGTGATTCTTGTGTGTGGACAGAAGTCAGTTTTGAAGCAAAACTGGAGTTATAGTTGAGCTAACAGCAAAGCAGAAACAATCTTTATCAAGGTGTTTGTTTCATTCCTTTTCAGTAGCCTTTATTCTGTTTTCACATCATACAATATTCAGTAACAAGTATTTGACTTCTAAAGACATTTTCTATCACAATTCAGGTCACATTATTGATGATAACTGGTGCCAGTAAGACACACATTAAAGAGTAAAATGAGTCAGCCAGCTTCTCTTATACTGTGTGCAAGTGACACCTACCATTTTAGCAATGTCTGTTTGTCTACATTTTTATAGCAGTTTCAGTGCTTACGGGGAAAAATTCTTAGAAGCAAGAGCTGCCTTTTATAGGCTACCAAAAAAACCCACAAAACCAAACCACAAAAAACCAGCAACACACACAGCAGAGTGAGAGAGAAGGAAATATCCTAGAATGAAAAATGTGAAATAGAATAGGGTCATATAATTAAATGAGAGCGCTAGATAGCTGTTCCCTGGAGAGTCCCCAGGTCCTGAGATCACAGGGTCATTCTTTCAATGGAAACCAGTAAATCCTAAATTCTGTTCTGCCCTTTTTTCATACAGCTTTGTTGGAAGGCTGATGACTCTATTTTGTCCCTACTGCAGGATAATTTCAGTCTAGGTGATAAAGGTGCTTGAACTGAATGGTGAAATGGTAGCATGATATCTTCTCAGGGAGAGGAAGGGAATTAATCTGGCTTACACTTTTCCAGGAAGTTTGTTGCAACCAGCAGACTGCTGTAAAGACCACCATGGATATCACAGTTCAAAATATATTCTTTATATATAATTATATATTAATAATATACTATATATTTCTAGATTTAATACATTCAAAATGGAGTTCAGTTTTACTCTTGAAGAGGATGGACTGTCCCCTTCTTGGAGAGATTTACAGCTGTGAATATTAAATAGAGAGAAGTGCTTCTTCCTGGAACTGCAGGGCTTGCCTGTACTACCATCATCCCTAAGATCATCCTGGTTTTACGCCATCATTTTGATAAGCATTCTTCTGGCTCAGGCCACTGAGTGTTTGAGCTCTCGTTCTGAGGTAACTTTCTTCCACTACATCATGTTCTGTGGCAAAATCTCTGAGGTAGGTTTGCCTCTTTGGACATTGTCTACACATGAGGCACTGCAGCACCTGACCTAGAAAGCTCTGTTCTTCAGTGGATACAAGGGAACTTGGGAGATTATCCACAGGGATATGGAACAGGAGGGGAATGGGAATAAAATTAATTATGGCTGTGTCCAGTATCTGTATAACACTGCAATAGGTGAAGTGTTGAACTGGAATATATGGAACAGCCTCATCTGTTTCTATAACTGGTATCTATTGAATTTTTGAGACTGAACTCATAGAAAATGAAATCGTATGATCATCTCTTATTTTGTATGCACCTTTATACATGTTCAAAGACTGAAGCAACCAGGAGGTTGCCCTGGGATGAGAACCAATCAGGGTCTGCAACAGAGTCTTGCGGAGAAAGGAAATAGTTCTGTACACATTACTCTAATTTTATCACATATCCAGCTGGGGAAGGGTGGAGGGACTAACCTGAATCATCCTCAAAGAACTGTTTCTTTATAAGAAGAAATGCAAGAAGAGAAAGGCAACAGTCATGTGTTCACCAAGTTAGAAACTTGTGATCTTTTGTACCATTTCAGAAGACTTTCTTGCCTTATCTGAGATCCCTCTGGAAGGAACTTGGCACAGTCAGAAATACCATTTTGCAGGTGGCACAGTCAGAAATACCATTTTGCAGATGCTGAGGCATTATTATATTTGTTGAGGCATCATTACTTTCTTCTTTTCTTTTTTTTTTTTTCCCCTGGGAAAGCTTTGCTTGCTGGCCAAATGGAAGCTTTTGTGTTTAGGTGGTAACACGGCTTTGTTCACCTGCTTCTCAGGGAGCCCCAAGGCAAAGCAGACCTTGTCAGACATTTGTTTCATAATTTTGCTTCATGGTGGGAGGAGAGGTCTTGCTGAATGAAACATTTCTGTCTGCCTGACTGACTGACTAGCTGCCTGCTGTTACTCGCAGGGAGGGAGACTTTGTGATAGTGTAATGTCGCTGATTTTCGCCCCAGAGAGACACATGATTTTGAAGGGAGAGCTAATACCTGTGCTGCAATATTGATCTCTGTTGTGGTTCCATAGCTGTGTCCAAAAGTAAGCACCTTCACGTTGCTGGGAAGGCTTCTAGCCCCACCTATTGTCAGCATTGCTTGATACTTCGTTTTGTATGTGCATTCAGATCCTTATAGTTTAGCCAAAATTTCCCCTGGCTTGAAATTTCCCGGGTTGGGTGACTGCTCAGATTGATTATCTTTGCTTTAAAATGTCATCCAAAATATTTTAGCTATTTTAATGATTTAGACTATAGAAAAAAAATGGGGTTTAGCACAAGTGAGAAAAAAGGAATTCTAGGTTCTCTCTGCCTCAGAACCAGGATGTAAGATTTGGCAGAGCAGTAGCTGCTTTGGAGATCTTTCACTCAGCACTACTGTTCAGCTGAAGCTGCAAATAGAGAAACAGGGACCTATGCTGTATAAAAATGCTTTGTTTTTCTTACTTGTTGTAACAGCAGCTTTGAGATATATTAATATGGGTACCCTGAGTCAGTTAGTAATTTTCTGTTTGATCTCTGTGTTGCAGGTCTTTATCATTATTGGGATAGGATAACTGGGCTAACTGGACTCTTTCATTTGTCATAGAAGGATAACTGGGCTCTCTCATCTCTTGAGGCCTTTTTGAAAATCCATCTATTTGGGGAAGAGAGGAGAGAAGAGGAAGGGGACAAGAGAGGAGGGGAGAACAAGTTCATAGTACATTCTCTTACACAAGAATGAGCACGATGGGGAAAATTTTAATCCTGGTATTTCCTCAGGTTTTAATAACTGATTTTCAAAGTTAATAACGTGCTTTCCATGTATTTTTTCTATCAGTTTTGTGCAGACAAACATAGATCATCACAGGAGCTAAGCATGTGCAAGGGGAGCAGCAAAGTCCCATAGACCTCATATTTTAACAAGGCCCAGAGCAGTGCAGTGACTCATAAAAAGGTGAAGAAATGCATGTATTAGGGGAAGAAAAGTGGAATGTTCAGCTTTAGGGCATGATAGGTTTTTCAGCCAAGGATAAATCAAAGAAAATTGTTTACTCCCTATATTGTTTCTTTAACAGTGAAATTTCATTTATTTGTGTATTAATATGAAATATTTCATAAAACTGTTAAAGAAAGAAGCTTCAAGAGATGGCAATGACTGAATAGATACAGATGCACTGCTAATGAAGTGACTTGAGGCAGCCACAAGGTCAATTTTGGAGGTTCAAACAGGGAGATACACAGCTGATCTGGACTCCTGTTCAATCAGCTCTGAAGGATTGCTTCACTGAAAGCAGACCTGGCCTCAAGAGGATGCTGTGGCTTACCTGTAGCTCTGGTTTACTCCATAACCTTCCATACCAAACCTCTCAAATGGGAGCTTTGAGCTGTCTACCTCCTTGAGGAAGATTTTTTCCATGGGCCATTTGGTTGCCTCTGAAAGACCACATGCCCTTAATGAAATCGGTTGCACTTCCTACTCCAGACCTGGCTGAATGTGCAAATCTTCAACAAGTATCACAGGATTTTCCTTTATTTCTAAAAGCAAAATGACCCTACACTTCAGAGAAGACACTGCTGATAGGCACAGCACTATAATTTTGGATAGAGCACCAGATATGCTGTCACAAAGCCAAATGGTAGTGTCATTTTCATATATATGGTGAAAAGCTTTTCTGTGTGTACATATATATACATATTGGTTTTGTATTTACAAGCCTATCATGTCACCTTCAGTTAGAAAGCAAAATTCCAACCTATTTTCTCTATTTTTTTACTTTTCACATTTTCTTCTTTTTCGTTACTCTAAATCTCTGGTTTAAACCTCTAAAACCTTTAAACCTTTAAACTCCTTGCTCCCAACTTTTGGTATCATTAATCTTTCTTACCTGTGTTGTCCAAATGTGTGCCAGGCATGTAACAAAGTGCTTGTCCCCCCCTGCATAGGATAAAAGCAGCTTGGAAGACTGAGAACAGAGCTCATGTTGTGAGATTTTGGTCACATCTACAAGGTGCAGTGGGGGCCAAGTTATAAATTCCCAAAGCAAGCAATGGAGTAATGTGGCTTCTTGCTCTGGAGTAAGATTTATCACCTGGTCTGCACTGCACTGCATGTTGTAGAAAGGCTCTTAGTCATCCAATGGAGAAAATAAAAGCATTGTTTAAGTTGCAGCATTATAATTATCAGTCCATCACTCCAAACGCTGAAATGTGCTTAACAAAAGTTTTCTTAAAAGAAAAACTGTTGAGAAAATGTTTTGATTCAGTCTAACATTCAGTGTTGATCTTTCCTATTTTCAAATAGCTTTTCCTTATCAAGTTTTCATTTCATATGATTGAAGTTGAAATCAGAAAGAAAACATTTTCTGTGAAGAAAAATAACAGGTTTACCCCACTGATCCCAGTGCCTGTGTCAGACTGCCTGACACTGCAATTTTTTATTGTCACTTCAATATACATAATTTTCAGTACAGCCCTGCTCCCTAAATCTATTCCCCCTCCTCCTGCCCTGCCTATGTCCACACGATTTTTAATGCTACACAAACTCAGTGTTTCCCACTTCAAATTACCCTGTCACTCCATTTTCTGCTTGTTTGGTCTCTGAACTGGCAGTGTCTCTCTCCTCAAAGATGTAAATGAGGGTTTGGGCAGTCAGTGAATCAGTCTGAAGTCCTGCTCTTTTCATCCACCAGTATCCCCAAGTCCTTCTCCTCAGGGCTGCTCTCAATCCATTTTCCACCCAGCCTGTACTTGTGCTTGGGATTGCCCCAGCCCAGTTGCGGGACTTTGCACTTGACCTTGGACTTCATCATGTTGGAACAGGCCCACCACTCCAGCCTGTCCAGGTCCCTCTGGATGGCATCCCTTCCCTCCAGCGTGTTGACTGGATCACACAGCTTGGTGTGTCGGCAAACTTGCTGAGGGTGCACTCAATCCTGCTGTTCATGTCACTGGCAAAGACGTTGAACAGCACCAGTCCCAACACTGACCCCTGAGTAATGCCACCCATCACTGATCTCCACATGGACATCGAGCCATTGAGTACCAACCTGAGTGTGACCATCAAGCCAGTTCCTTGTAAAAAAAGTGTTACAAAATAGACAAAGTTTGTTGCCAGCAAGTTGTACCAGTATACATTCCTGATCATCACTAATTCCTATAATTTTTATTCACTCAATTCAGTGCAGTTCTATCTTCCCTCAGTATAATCGCAATACACCACTGCTTAAAATTTTTTCTAACATGGTTACCTCTTCACCTTCACCTCTCTCACTTCCTCTATTAAGTTCCAATTTCTTTTCACTGCCTGGGAAGGTCTGCTCTGTTCACCGCCCTCAGTTCTTATTCATGCTCTGTACTATGTGACTTTTGTAGTGTTCTCATAGTCTTGCCATTGTGATGTTCACTGTAGTGTTTTGTAGGATAGCAGAAATTACTTAGTAGGTGGGGAATCATCCTTAATATCCAGCATCCTGAAAAATGCTTTCCAGATGAGGAAAGCTCTGTAAGTTGCAAACTTGCCTTCAAACCAAGAATTCAGCCAGTCTAACTTGAGGTATCAGACCTGGTCAGTAGAATGAAGATTCTCACCCATCTGTACAGCAAATGAAACTTCCAGGGTGTGCTTCTGAGTCCTCAGTGATTCCATGGGGAGATGTTATGAATTTGAACACTTAAAGTTATGTTTGAGTAATCCTCTATAGCTCCTATGCACTTCCACAAGAAGTGTTCCACATCCTACAGTCTGTAGGGGAATTTTTTTGTGTCTGAGAAAGAACAGAGCAAAGACTAATTCTGCTCATGTCTCTGACATACCATGTTCATTTGGCCTCCTCTTCCTTTACTTTCCTATAAGCATGATAGTGATAGGAAAGTACTGTACAAATAAATTCATTAATGTAGGTGAATGATCAGTTTCTAGAATGAAAGATGCCATAAATCATCTGGACTGATAGCTATTGATTGGTTTAGAGAATGAAATCAAACATTATCCTGCCTGCTGTAATAATTATTTCCTTTTAATTGGTACTGTTAAAGAAGGGGATACAGAAATGTGGAGAATTTAAAGTCACCACTTAAGGTACTGAATAGTCAAAATTAGACAGTAAAGCAGAGAGGTTTCATTAAAATCTATTCTCTGTTTGTTGTAACTGTATATATCAAGAGATTCGTAATTACAGTGTGACTGTTTTTCCAGTATGACAGTGTTAATATGACCAGCAGAAGAGCCACTGTCATCCAACTGCAAATAGCATAAAAGCATTGCATCTACAGAAAAGAAGCAATGTCAAATACAGAAGAAAACAACCAAATTTCATACAATTCTGCAAAAAGTAATTAATAAACTGATCAGTAGATTATCATTTAGTAAGTTAAATTTAGAAAAACAATACATCCATCATCCAAGTCTAAGGAAAAGTAAACGATTTTTAGTTTCAGCCTATCTTTAAAAAATAACAGTTTCTTCCTCTTCAATTTTCGTTCTCTTCCTGGAAGGACACCAAATTATTTCTCCAATTAAAGACCTATCCGACAAGAGTGAACTACATTGGTGAAGGTGTCCTACAAGCCTCTTTGTATAAGAGTGGTTTTGGAGGGTTTAATGGGGACACCTGACAGAGGTTCTTTGCCTGGCCTGTTCTGAGGCTGTGTAGATTGAGCCGTTACCCAGGCTTAGTGTCACCTTTATGAAGGAAACATAAAACTACTATATATCCTGCTGTGGCCAGCAGATCGAGGGAGGGGATTCTCCCCCTTTACTCTGCTCTTGTGAGACTCCATCTGGAGTGCTGCATCCAGCTGTGGAGCCCTCAACATCAGAAGGATATCAACCAGTTGGAGTGAGTCCAGATGAAGCCAAGAAGATGCTCCGAGGGCTGGAGCACCTCTGCTATGGGGACAGGCTGAGAGAGTTGGGCTTGTTCAGCCTGGAGAAGAGAAGGCTCCGGGGAGACCTTATAGCACCTTCCAGTACCTGAAGGGGCTACAAGGAAGCTGGGGGGGACTTTTTACAAGGGTCTGTAGTGACAG
>NW_010253247.1:0-14121 GCF_000690775.1 Eurypyga helias | reverse complement strand
AGAGAAGCTGTGGATGCCCCATCCCTGGAAGTGTTCAAGGCCAGGCTGGATGAGGCTTTGAGCAACCTGGTCTAGTGGAAGGTGTCCCTGCCCATGGCAGGGGGGTTGGAACTAGATGGTCTTTAAGGTCCCTTCCAGCCTAAACCATTTCTAAACCATAGAAACATGTTTCTATGATACTATGATATTATTCTCCTTTAGGATTGCATAACATTTCTGGAAATGTCAGTGGATTTTCAAAAGCATTAAAGAGACCTGGTGGTTCTTCAAGAAAACACTTCTAAGGGCAGAAACACACACTGTCCCAATGCAGAAGGACAAAAAATATAGTAAAAGATCAGGTTAGTTATACTGTGAACTCTTCATTGACATCAAACCCAAGAAGAGAGAATAGAAAAAGTGGAAAGTAGATCGGATCACTAAGGATGGATGTAAAAAGACAAACTGAGCAAGTAGGAACAACATCAGAAGGACAAAGCGTAAGTGAAATGTAGTTGTGAGGAAAGATCAGTGATTATAAGAAACCCTCAGCGCTTTCAGTTAGTGTATTGGAAGGAAGAGGATGACCAAACCCCATACTTTTCTGCTAACTACTGGACAGGAAAGGTGACTAACAAAGGGTATCAAGAAGGTAAATTGTATATGTGATTTTGAGCTGTCTTCACCAAAAAGGTCAACTGTTACCTAATACAGCTATCCACAACAACAAAGGGGTAAGGTCTCAGACTGGAATGTGGAAAGAAAAATTTGGAGAGTAAATTAGGTAAATTAGAGGTTTACAACTCACCTGAGTCTGACAGACTTTATCTTAAGATGTATGAAGACCTGAAGGAAGGAAGGAAGCGTCTTGGAACCAGTAACAAGTTTGTGCCCTTGAGGAAAATGGATTATTTACCAGGACCTGTCTTTAGTGAAAGGAGGAAAAGAGAATCCAAGAGATAATACAGTAGCTGTTTTATAGTCAGTTTAACTTCAATCCCTGGGGAAAAAAATTAACAGAAAACTATTAGAAGCTTTGGAAAAATAACGAGGGGATGTGTAGAAGCAGCAGACTTAGATTTCTTCATAGCAAATCATGTCAGACCAGTATGATTTTCTTCTGTGGCAGTGTAGCTGGCTTTTGGATAGAGGAAAAAAAAAAAGCAGATATTTAGGTTTCTCTATGATGATTGCCTAAGAATGTTAATGACCTCTGTCTCTTATTACAGAAACCAACAGACCTATTGGTGTGTTTATAGTTAATTTATGCAGTTCTTTGAAAAGGAGCTGTTTGTTCATTTGATTTTCTTAGACTTTCAAAGTTGTGCACAGAGCAAAAAAATGCCCTATCAATTTGAACTAATAAAAGTGGCAATCTGAAATATTTGAAAAGATTTAAAGAACTAAACCACATTTCAAAACAATTACAGGCAATGGGACTGAGGCTAGCTTTATAGGGTGTGCAACAGGTGAAGGAGCTCAGGGTTGGTCTTGAGAAATACTGAACATGCTGCCAAAATCATGTTATCTTACAGTAGATTTTCTCGCTAAAGTAATAGGGACCAAACCTGCACTGCTTACCAAAATAAATATGTAACAAAGAATCACAAACTAAAAGTAAAAGCTCAGAGAAAAGGGATTCTTTTTTAATATCACTTGCAACACAGAAATATGAACCCCAATATATACAAGTGCTTTAAACAATAGCTCAATATGAAGACTTTAATGAGTATGCAACTGAAAATAAAAGATGTATGAGTGTTAGTTTCTGTGAGGCAAATGAAAAAGTTAATTGCCTTAAAATAGAACCAAAAAATTAACTGGGGAAGAAATAAAATAGTTTTTCCTTCTGAAGAAACAAAACCTCTTCAGTATCCCACTTGCCTTGATTCAAGATGCACATTTTTGCCCTTTAAGGCCATTTTCTTTTTTAAGCTTTATTGCTTGGTGTTACCATGGCTACTGATCATGAACTGAAATCACTGTATAACATAGTTTATTTCCAGCCATTACTGTGCTGAGGCTCTAGCAGTCTGTTTTGAGCAATTAAAGGCTCTCAGGTGGACTTGACAAAAGCCTCTAACCCTATGGGTGGTAAAAACTGCTGCGATTTATGGGCTGCTTTTTTTTTATTTACCAGGTGCATTAGTACATTAATATATGCAGTGCTATTACAGATGTAGCCTAATGTGTATTAAATAAGTAAGTCTCGTTATAAATGTCATCAATTCATGGAGTTAAATTTGTGACTTATGAAGACAAAGAATAGAGAGCCAACCATGTCCTTGAAATACTCAAGCCCCCAGTCCTGAAAAATATTAACTCTTCTGCATCCTATTTTCCCAGCTCTATCTTTGGTTTTGTATCCTTCATCTGTTTTGGCATTTGAACGGAGTATTTTCTGCTTCATCAAATCTGACCTCCACACACAAGTTGTGCCTTTCCCAGTGAATGGTACCAGGGCAGTAGGAAACCTAGAAACAACATGAACCAGCACCCTGGCATCTGAGCTGAGTAATTCCAGTGTTCGAAGGAGGCAGGACTATGTTTTTAATTACAATTCTTTCACATTACACACGTCTAAGTTATATCACTTGTATCTAGTATGCTGTTTGCTGTGATGTAGGTATACCAGGTTCAGCTTGAAATGAAGAAAGGTACTTCTTCACGTAGTCCTACCCTGTGACTTAAAAGACCATCATAATTTTCTTGTTTGCCTTTGTTTTAGTGATAACAGTCCTACGCAAACAGCTTCACAGCAGATCACCTTGTGTTATTCTCCGGAGATAAACATAGTCAGGCTGAAATAAGTCTGCTCTGAGTCCGTGTTGTTCCTTCTGGATAAGAAATGAGTCAAGGCCCCACCATAACCTCTTAACACAGTGGGAGATGCTGCGCTCTGAGTATGATATGCAAAGGCGCATTGCATATTAAAAACCAGCAGAGTGCTACCTGCCTGGCAGAGGGTAACATGCATGAACTCCTGCTCAGCTGATTGCATTCTAGAGTCTGTAGTAACTATAGCATCAGTTTCTGTGTCCTACCACAAAGAAGCTTTGGTTCAGGAGAGGTGTGAGGGTGGTAAAGGTGGTGAGGCACTGAAACAGGTTGCCCAGAGAAGCTGTGGATGCCCCATCCCTGGAAGTGTTCAAGGCCAGGCTGGACGAGGCTTTGAGCAACCTGGTCTAGTGGAAGGTGTCCCTGCCCATGGCAGGGGGGGTGGAACTAGATGGTCTTTAAGGTCCCTTCCAACCCTAACCATTCTAAAATTCTATCATGCTATGAAATAGTTTCCATTTGAGATCTGCTTCTCTTCAGAGATCTGTTGTGCAGTTTGAGGAGATAATGGTTGTAAGAAAGGTGAAGATCATAAACTGAAAATTAGATTCACTTTCAGATTTTCTCATAGGTTTTATTGTGTGGAGTTTTGTTTGTTCATTTTGTTTTGGTTTTTATTTTGGTTGTTGGTTTGGTTTTTTTGTGTGTGTTTTTTTTTTTTTTCCCAGTGCTCATATCTATGTCTGATATAGTTTTTACAGTTGATTGAAGAGATTTTGCTCTCCAGTATATATCATGGCAAATAGAATTAACTAAACCCAGACTATTCTCACTAAAGAACCTCTGGGTAATCTGACTGTGAGGAACTGATTAAAACAGGCAGATTCAGACTGTATAAATTAGATTAATTCTAGATTTCCAAGCCCCAGTGAGCTAAATTTCAACACCATTTACCCACTATTTTCTAAAACAGGAGAGACATATGGGTATCCTTGAATTCAGATAGGTGATTGAGGCAATTTGCAAGAGAAGACCCAGAAAACTGGGAATGGTATTCTCTCTGTTGCTCTCTCATATCCCTTTAGTTTGTGCAATTATCCTGGAACTAGGACATGTGACTTCTAGGCTGTGCTTTTCTGTTTTGGTTTGGCTTTTTCCTGTGTTGTCTAACTGCCCTACTAATTACAGACCTTACTGCAATCCTCAGTCACTCCTCTAAAATCAAGTTCTGACTGACTGTGGTGTTTCGTACGGTTATTTTAAGCATTACTCTAAGCAACAGCTAGGTGTTTTGGGTTGTGTGCAGGTTGTTAGTCAGATATGTTTCCCTTCACAAGCTGCATAGAGCAGCTGTGTGCTTAAAGCAAGTAGTCTGGAGTCCTGCTCTGATACTAAAGGAATACACTTTGGGCACTGCAACACCTGATTTATGTACTTAATCTGGCAGTCTGGAGTTTGTCCCAGACACTCAGCTAAATGTGTGTACAACATGATAGCTTCAGCAGGTCAAATGATAACTGTTCAGACAAGGAATGTTCAGTCAGGAATGACTCAATCTCCCTTGTTCCTTAGGCTGCTGGTTTTGTGGCAACCAGAAGATATCTGGCCGGTGATATCACTTGAGTTCTAGGAGAGCCACCAGTACATCTCAGCTCTGCATGTTAGAATCATAGAATCATAGAATGGTTTGGGTTGGAAGGGACCTTAAAGATTAACTAGTTCCAACCCCCCTGCCATGGGCAGGGACACTTTCCACTAGACCAGGTTGCTCAAAGCCTCATCCAGCCTGGCCTTGAACACTTCCAGGGATGGGGCATCCACAGCTTTTCTCAGAAACCTGTTCCAGTGCCTCACCACCCTCTCCGGGAAGAGCTTCTTCCTGATATCTAATCTAAACCTCCCCACTTTCAATTTAAACCCATTACCCCTTGTCCTGTCACTACAGGCCCTTGTAAAAAGTCTCCCCCAGCTTCCTTGCAGCCCCCTTCAGGTAGTGGAAGGTTATTCCCTTATCTTCAGGGTTCTTCTGACATTCAGCTATATTCCCCCAAAACACCTGATAATTCTTTTGAAAGTTTCTTTTTCAAGTCTTTGTTTCCTGTTGCTGGGACAATTTATGATGATGCTTCTTTATTGAATCCTATCAGTTGTCTTTATTTGTTACTGTGAAGTGTTGTCTAGTGTCTTGACTGCCTTTGGAGAAGAATCGTGAGAACTGAAGCCACCATATCTAATTCAGTGGCATTATCCTGGACGTGACTCACATGCTTTAGGTTGGAGTGTGTCATTTGAAAGGTGTCACTAGTGTTACTGTGTTGGCATTAGGAAGCAGGACCACCTGAAGATTTATTTAACTCCTTCTTCAAGCAGTCCTCAGACAACTGCTGGAAATCCAAGTTGATTTAGCTTGTCCTTCCTTTGTTCTGAAACTCCAATGCCACTCACTGCAGGTAAATCATCTTGTCTCTGTGAACCTTCTGCCCTGTTCTTCTGTGCTGTGATCGAACCAGATAATTCCAAAACTTTTTGCATATGATAGCATTCTTGCTCTACAGTTTTCCTGAAAGTTTTTGAAGTCTGCTTTCAACTGTCTCCTACATCACTGGTACTCTTCACGTCTTTTTCTGTTCCTGAGGGCTTTTACAAGACTCATTTTGTAACAATTCTCTCCTGGAAAGTAACACTGACATAAGATTAACTGCCCAAAAATCCAGTGAAGGGAAAATGGACAACCCTCCTAAATGGCTGGTGCCATTCTTAACTCAGTGGTAAGAGGTCTGCAGAGGGCCTTCTGGTAGATTTAGAAGTTTGTTGCTATCATACCGGAGTGCCTACGCACCTACCCATCTCCTGTGACCTGCTGTGCACGTAGTCAGAACCGAAATGAACCAAATGCTTTGCTTCAGTTGGCACTGGAACAAATGCTATCTTCATCCACATTCACATTCGTCTAAAGTAGCTTTAGCAAACAAAGAGCATACTTTTATTCTAGCTGATGGATGGTAAAATTCTCATCATTCATTGAAAACAGCATATTATGTGTCTAAGGAACCTTTTATAATAACCATGTAGGAAACAGCTAATCCTACACTGGGTTATAGTACCTCATAGTAATGTAGTCAAGTTCAGTTCAAGTCTGGGGCTGCTTTCCTGCTAAAATATCAACTAAAAGAAAATTTCTCTCTTTTTTTTTTTTCTCTAGCCATTTTGACATTGCCATTATAAAGCTAATTACTTGATGACAGGGATCAAAGGCAAATCTGTGCAGTCACTTTACAAAGGCAACTTTTGATAATGCTCTTTTCTGTGTTCCTCTCTGCTTAAAAATATTAATACATTTGGTCATCTGAAGAGAAAGGGGTGGGGATGGGTGGGGAGCTGAAAGGTATTTTAATGCAGAATTTTTTTGTTCATGTAGATTGAAGATAATTACAGATAATAACTTCTTTCATTTTACATAAAAGATCCCAGACAGACTGCAGATGATGTATCACTAATGCCAGTATAGGAAACAGCCTTCCTTCTCTGGACTGAAACATTTTACACCCAGGGTGATATGACATTCCTGTTTCATGCATAAGCCTTAACAATAGAATCACAGGATCATAGAGTTTGGATGGGACCTCTGGAGGTGATTTGTCCAACCCTTTGCTCAAACCAGCAGCAAGGGCCTTGTCCAGCAGAACACTGAATGTCTCCAAACTTGAAGATTTCACAGCCTTTCTGGGTAACCTGTTTCAGTGTTGAACGACCAACATAGAGACAATTTTTGACTTATATTTAATTGGAATTTCCCTCATTGGAACCTGAGCTTGTTGCCCCTTGTGCTTCGCTGCTTGCCTCTGAGTCAGGTTCATTTTCTTTATAGCAAAGTTGGAATTCACTTTCAAAGGACAGCTAGTCTATATCCCTGTTCTGAGGAGGACTAACAACCCTGATGCTTTCACTGAGAAAAGTTTCCTGAGTTGGTCTTTAAAATCTCCAGTAACAAGGATGCCACAGTCTAGGTAGTTTATTGATGCTTATTGATCTTTGTGGTTAGAAGCACATTCCATAATATCCAAACTATATCTTGTTCTACCAAAAATTAATTATTATTTTCTTTTACACCCTGGAAATGAAAAGTCCGGTATCACCACACTTTCAAATGTATTTTCAGTACTGGAATTTTTATCATGTTCTCCCATACTTCTTTTTTATTCCCAAAATAAACTGAATTACGTCTGCATTGATGGATAGATCACATTTTCTAAAGACTCTCAGAATTCCTGTTATTCTTCTTAGTGTGACTGCAACTCTCGTAAAGTTCAGTCCCTCAAGCTATATGGAGACAAAAAGATTATATGGAGACAAAAAGATTAATTGCTTCATAAGTTCTGCCCATGACACTCCTGCTAATTTGGGATGGCGACATGCTTTGTTTGTTACAACATTGCATTGCAGTCCTGTCATACGGTTTGTGGTCCACAACAGACTTTAAAACCTTTCCTCCAAGGTACCATTTCACTTATCTGTCTGTTTTTCTGGTCCTTTTTTTTTTAATACATTTGTGCAGTTGCCTTTTCCTTTCCCTGAGTTGGTCTTTGCTGTTTACTAACTGTTTGTTTGTGTGTTCTGTTATTCCTTTCAAAACTTTTTTTCCAGTCTCAAGTAATTACCCTGATTTCTAATCCTGTCCTCAGTGATATTTACAGTCTGCTTTGTGCATTGATGTCAAGACATTTTGTAAGAATTTTCTTCTGTTCTCTCAACCTACCTATTAATCAAAATGATCACTGACACTCAGGAACACAGACAAGTGCCCTGTTAGATCTCAGTTAGAGTGCTGTGTCAATTTGGTGTTATCTACAAATATTTACTCTGGAATAATTTTCTGCAAAGTCACCTTTTGACAATATTATCTGGAACACTTGTCTCCTATTTCCTTGAAACAACGTTAAAAAATATAGGCACCTAAAGCAATATTTAGGGGAAACTGAGACACTGAGCTCCAAAACATCAGTCTCATCAACTCCCTCTCTACTACTGCCCAAGCCCTGATGCTGAGGGTCAATGTTTCCTAGCACTTAGATCTTTCTGTCTTCAAATATTTAAGCTGTGTAGCTGAGATCTAGCTCATGCCTAAATTCATTCAGGATCTTGAAACTAGACATAAGAATTCCAGATTTCTGAGAGGTCTGTGGAGACAGGAGCACCCCAAACATGCACTGACAAAAATCTTAGCCTAAGGTGTTTTTCTTTTTGCCAGCATAGCTATATCCTTTCCCTGCACAGCAGCAGCTTTGTGACAAACACTCTTCTTTAAAACTCCCTGTGTCTTCACCATGGATTTTGCCAATAGAGCAGTGTCAACTCTGTGGGCGATTTTCTTACACCTCTAGACAATACAGGTATGCCAGCGAAATCCTGTGGCGGAGACCTGGCTTCAATTTCTTCAGTTCCAAACAATGTGTTTGCTGTTAAAGACCTCCTCCCTTCCCCTAGGCACTAAATTTACACTTGTCATTTGAGTGGTGACTCATACCCTTCTGACTCAGCTGCCTCTAATCAGTGGCCTATTGAAAAAATTATTTTTCTCTGACTTTGAAGAGCCACGTGTCAGTTTGCACACTAACCACCAATTCATACACTAACAACCAACATGAAGAACAATCTAGACCAGACAGTCAGCCCCACTTCTAGGCTCTAAATAAACCTGTACCCCAATGCATATTTGCTCTGGGCTTGTCCAGGTCAAATGGTTTTGCAGCCCTGAAAAGGGTCGCTTTTGTCCTCCAGTGGCAGCAAGGAAAAATGCTGTTGATGTTTGTCTTGCTTATCCACACCAGGCCAACAGATTTGAAGAAACAAGCATGCAGTGCAGATGTGGGAGCAGAGTCCTGCCCGGAAACTGATCTTTTGTCTACTTCTGTGCAGGTGAACTATAGATATGTCTATACCAGTATTTTAGTTTAGATCAGGACTAGGGATTTTTTAAGTGAATCCCCTCTTCTACTTCCCATGTTTTGCTTCACGTCACTGAGAAGTCATCTGAGACAGAAACTAGATTCCTTCTGGCTAAAACCAGAATGGAAGATAAGCTCTAGCAGTGCACCTATTTCAGTACAGCTGCTAATGGATGTCCATTCCAGGAGGTCAAGTTAGAGACCCACTGAAACACATGCAGTGTAGGCACTAGGTTGTCAATACAAAGTGTGTCTCTGAACAGAACCATTGATTTTGGGCCACACTACTTGCTAATGCAGGTATTGGCTTTGTCGATCACGCCACAGATCCCTTCCCACACAGCTCCATGTTCCTTGGTCATGCCTACTTCTTCATCCCCAGCAGTATGTTTCTACTTTTCTGCTGTTCCTAGCATTGCATTGGTGCCTTTCTGAGTGAGTCCTTTCCAGGAGCTGTCACAGAGAAGGTAGTTACTATTTTCTGTAATCATTGTATAGCCACTATGTCAAAGTTAATCACTGTCTTGAAGTCCTCTAGATTCCCTCTGCCTTTTTGGTGTCACACTGATCAGGGCTGGTCTCTTCTCAGAAAGCCAAATAGCTAAAATGGTTCTCCAAAGCACCTAATTAAAATCTTCAGCCTTTTCCCAGTTACAAGGTTAGTGTGTTCTCACTTTGTGTGTTTTCATTTTGTATGTTTTTGAAATCTGTGCAAATGTGTCCCTTTCATAGGTTTCTTCACGTGGAGCTCAGGTGGCTTTGGCAGAAGTTACAGAGATTCATAGAGCTAATGAGGAATCATATATTGGCAGAAACAAAGCCATCTTCTTTCTGACTTTTCTTTGTGTTCTGGAAGTGATCATCTATGATTCAGGATGAAATACTCTTTTAACATTTTCATGTTTTCCTCCCTTCCAGAGAGTTTCAGTTCTGGTGGGGTTTTTTCATGCTTCCATTTTTTTTTGCATTGAAAACCAAGCGATGTTCAGTAAATTCAGTGACTGAGTTTTTCATTCATTCAGTGTCTAAATTCCAACCACTCAGCCTTGTATAATGGAAAAGTCCCTACCATAGCATTCATTCAGCTTTGCAACTTTTTATTCCAGGTACTAACTTTATACATATCCTTACACCTGACTTATCTAACATTTCTTGACCTCAGGCATCTAACTCAGAGCCGTGGCTTTCAAACCAAAGGCTGACAGATTTCTGCCTAATCAGGAACACTTGCAAGAGAACTAAAACTGGAAATTTGATCACTTGATTCTCTTAAAAGTGATTGAAACACAAAACTCTTCCTCTTGGGCCTTTAAGGGAGACAAAGAGAACTGTTGTTGTTCAATGCCAAATAATAATTAAAGAGAGGCTGTGCATCTTTTCTCTTAGGTAGCATAATTTGAAATACATAATTTTACACACACACACCCCCACACCAGAAAAAAAAAATAGCAGAAAAGAAATTGCTTCATTGCAATATCTACTTCAGAGTGTGTCCATTAAAAAGGAAGAAAGAGACTGTGACAGTTTTTATGCCAGTATGGAAATAATCACAATCATAAGAATTAAATTAAACTCTATCCTTCATTAGAAGGAGTGCCCAACCATGGCTGCCTTTTGACATATTCATAATTTCACATTGTTTACAGATTGCTGTAATGCAACTGTGTGGAATTTATGAAATATGACAAGAGAGATGGGATTCATTGTCTTGGTAAAAGGGGCCCATTCAATGTAGTTATGTCAATCAGAGGATTCAACAGTGAAAGAACCATTTATTTTCTGCCTAAGGAGAATGGCAGCATAAGTCTCTAGAAATTCAGTAGACATTTGACTTGACAGAATCAGGATTTCCTGCTCAACAAAAGTATAATAAACCGAAGAAAGACAGTGATAGCGTCAATCACAATGACCTTCATATCATTTCAACGTCATCAGCAGTGCATTGTAAAATACAGCAGGCTTAAAATAATTGAATAGTTCTCAAAAATTCAAACTAATAAACTAAATGATTATTAGAGGAAAACAAATACTGTTCAGAGATGATTTTTTTTTTTTTCCTGATAAAAGCTGCTTGCCTTAGTAGTTTGAGATTGCTTGGCTTCTTTTTACTTAATGGCTTATTTAAGAGACCAACACAAAAAAATAAAAAAGCCCCAAAACAAAAACAAACAAACAAACAAACACCCAAAACCCAAACATGTGAAAATTAAGATCGTACAAATCAAAACTCTATAATGATGGGATTCTCTGGATGTGAATTCAAAGGGATGAATCCCAGAATTTTAAAATCCTTCTGAAAGTTCATAATATTTTTTGTTTAAATAGAAAAGGGTCTTTTCACAAGTTATGAGTATTATTATCTTTAAAATAACAAAAATAAGGAAGTTAAGGTATTGTGAGTGATTAACTAGACAGCAATATTATGCAGTTTCACAATTCATTTTTTTAATATAACTTTCCTGTTTTGAATTTTACATTTCAAAAAACTTGATGCAGACAAGTTTTGTGTTGATCTTTGATGTCATAGAGGTTTCTCCAATAGTTCAGCTTGTTCTTCTTCTTTTACTTTTGAAGACTGAAACCTTTTTCTGCCTATAATACCCACAAGACTAGTCTGATAAATGGAAATTTGTTATGAATATGCATGTCTCGCTGTGAAAATAGTTTTCACTTCTCTAACACCATTATTAATATTTTCTTAATTTCAGTGTTTTGATTTTTTTTTTTTTTTTTTTGGACCATGTTCAACACTTACTGGCCAGTGTTCAGTTATGAATAACTTCAAGAAATTAATTCTTTCCACCTCTCTTGTGGGAAACTCAGAAACTGAAGCACATAAGGAGCAATATACTTATCAAATCTATTAGGGACTAAGGTTGGAATTTCTGTCCTTGGAGCTCTTCAAAATTTGTTGGTTGAGATGACCTTTGGACACCTGTTCCATCTTCACTTATTGTAATATTCTGTGATCTTTTTTTCCTCAAGGAGAAAAATAACAAAAAATATGTTTTTCTTAGGCTGGTTCAAGCTCTGGATACTATGTACATCTCATCAGGAACCAAATAAGCCTTTTCCATCATCTTTTTACCTATCAGCATGTCCTATTGGCATGCAGATCTCCCTGCTCATTTCATTGGTAGCCTTGATTCCAAATTTGGCCTATAATATGGACCAAATGAACCTGTATCCCTCCCTCACATAGGTTTGATGAGGGTGAATGGCCTGCAGATAGTGAGGTGTCATGGCAATAAGGTTAGCACAATAGCTGAAGCAATTCCTTGATATACCCTGAGTTGCTACATGCCTACCTAATTCTTCTGACTTCTTCTGAGTAAGGTACTGTCCCAGGTACAGTGTGAACTGCACCTCTCATACCACAGGCATCTTTCCAGTGATGGGCTTCAATTCCTTCACCTGTCTGAAAGCAAAATCCCATCATTTGACTACTGAGAAAAAGATTATCTTAGTTTTCAGTCATATTAAATGATTAAAGGCAGTTACTTCAAACAATTCTCCTTTGCTAAGTCAAAGGTATGTAGCAGTGTGAAATAAGGTAGTGTAAGTTCTATATGCCCAAGTTTTATGATGAAAACTTCTTAATTTCAAAGTGGGGACTGATCCAGCTGCCAAGGCCATCCTTTACAGCCTACATCTCTGTTCTTCCCAAAGAGACCTACAGGCTCATTCTTTTATCTGCCGTCCAAGAGAAGTCCATTAGGTCTTTAATGTTCTTTTTGTATTAGGTCTTGACAAGCCATATTACTTCCCCCAGTAGGTGGTTAAAAAAGCTTTCCAATGAATGTTCAACCTGTGGTTCTTTTTCTCTCTTGGAACTGTTTACCTTATGACTATCATTTTTCTCCTTTTTGTTCGCTTTAGAGCTACTTTGCTTTGACATTCATGTGACAGAATAGTATCAAGTGGTGGACTAAATTCAGTTATACATATTATTCATAGAAATTATATAGATATATGACTCTAATATGCAGTCGTTTCATGGGTGATGAGAGGGCATGCTGTGGTTAAAACCTAATGCACTGATAAATAAATTGCAACTGTCATACTTTGATGCCATGAAGATATTTGCAGCATTTTCCAAAAGTGAGACTAAGGCTATCTTCAACAAGATATTGAAGGGGAAGGATTTTAATGGATCACTGCAAATCAGATAGAAAAGACAGAAACTGATTTGATCGATTCAAATATAGAGGGCATGATAACAGAGTGTACATTACAGGCATTTTTATCAGATAATCGGCCTTTATGTCAAAGTGCAGAAGACACTAAAAACTCACATCAAGACAAATATTTCTGAAGGTAGACAGCAAAGCTGGGAAAATGGTGATGTTGCACAAAGAATAGTGAGACAGGTTCACATTCAGAGAAACTTATTAGTGGGGTCCATAGTTGATGACATATGTACACTCTAACAGTGCAAGCTACTTCTAGAGAAAAATAAAAACATATCAGGGAAGAGAGAGAGGTGCCAGAGAAAAAAAGACAATGGAAGATGGAAAAGTATTCCATTCCCTCCGTCTAGATGGAAAGAGTTGAGATGGAGTCCTAGATGACTGTCCTTCCCTGGGAAGGAGGTGGCTGGGTGAGGGTCTGTCCAGCACAGCAGGTGGTAAGGATGAAGATGCCAAGGATAATGATTTTTTTTTTTTCCCCCCTAGCACTATATGCTTTTCACTGTGAGCCACTCATATTCCCTATTGTTTCCACTTATGGTGCTATTAGCACTGACTGGAGATTATAAATTGGGTGCAAATTTTGCACATTGTCTACTTCTGTCCACATAGATTATTGAATAATATTGGTTCAATATTTAAATTACTACTCTTTACGTTGTTATTAAATACATTTAGTTTTCTCCAATATGAGGTAAATAAAACAAGAGGTAAGGAATGAGAAAAAAGAGGGCCTGAGTGGTAGTTGCTTCCCTTGAGGGCTTGCCCTGACAAAAACATTGGGCTTGCAGGTGCAGGGCCAGGAGGACAATGTAAGAATAAAAGAAAAAATAAAACCCAAATACATCTACTGAGATTCTTAAAAACTTCTGTGAAAGGGTACAGAGCCGAGAATAGCATAAGGCAATGTGCAATAGTATGTACCATTTTGATTCATACATTTTTCACATGCTTATTTGGGAACTATCATCTAACTCAATAAACATTCCTATTCCAATTTTTCCTGGACTTTAAAAAGTGTCTTTACCACCTGACAGCTGTCATTAGCAGCTCCCCTAAATGGCCATTTCAGCCCCAGGTGAATGAATAACCTCATATTTATGATGGTGCCTATAAAAAAATAGAAACGTATTACTTCCACAGCATTTTTTGCTGATTTTTTTTAACTAGCTATTTCCTAGCGTCCATGTGTCTGTTTGCAGTAAACTGATGGTGTTGGGTTTTTTTTT
>NW_010253246.1:31482-87478 GCF_000690775.1 Eurypyga helias | reverse complement strand
AGGTCACTGATAAAGATATGAAACACAACTATAACGCTCACTAAGCATCAAATACTGGTTTGGATGAGAAGTTCTCGTAGAGAACTTGGCAAGGAAGGACAGCAAAGGCTGAAGTGGGGTGTAACGCAAGAACCGAAACTGTCTCATGTGGCTGATGGCAGCGGCGTTTTATTGACTCTCTGGGATCCTCTGGCGCAAGGAGCACTCGGGCTGCTTATTTGGATATAATAGAAATGTTCACATGGAAGTAAAAATCTAGGGGATTTTTGATGCGTTGCAACGCATATGCTGCAGTGCTGATCATTATCTCTTACGTTAGCTGCAGTGAGCAAAAAATGACCTTAAAGGCTTCAGCAAATGTACTGTGCTCATGTGGACAGAGGAAAAGAGTTGAGGCTAGAAATCTATCTAAAACTACAGAGACAGCAGGTGATCAGGGAGCATTACTTCAGGGTTCACAATTTTTCCTTCTCTGACATCATTTCTCAGGAGAAAATGCCCTTTCTTCCCAAACAGCCTCACGCAGTCCCCTGGTTCCATTCCCCAAGAGCTGGTGGGGGAACAACTGAGCATCGTGGTGCCACCTGCCCATGTCCCCCCCAGCTGGTTCAGCGGCCCAAGGCTCCCCGCCGGCTCGCTTACCACGGCAGCGGGAGGACAGTCGTTAGGAACGTTACCCCGTGGAGATGTTGGAAAAAGTGAAATCAGAAAAAGTGCATTACTAAGCCATTCCGTTAGATTAGATTAGAAAGTTGATTTTGTGGGCTGCATTTGCTCACAGATGGAAATAAATGTCTCCTATTCTGTCTGGTACTTCAGATTTTTAAAAAACAGGCTCTCTGACCAAAGGCTTTCCATGATGTGTAGAAGTATATAATGTGCCCAGAACAGAAAAAAAATATAAATTTGATCTGATGATTGTCTTTGCCTGCTGGAGATGGGAAGCGTCGCAAGTCCTTCCTCCAGCTCAAAGTCTCCACGTCCCGCCTCAGCCGGGCTGGGGTTCGGTGGGTTAAGCTGTTGTCGAGCAAAGAGTTTGTAAAAAGCTCACAGTCACTTTTTAATAAGTCTCAAAATCAATGGACTGCCACTGCTTATTACAGGATTTTGAGTGAAAAATGTGTTCTGCTGCTGTCTGCCTGGAGATATAGAGCCTGTGATGTGTCCCTGAGCAGCACCCTTGATTTTGTTTTGGAAAGGGCCGTGTCGCTGCCCTCGGCGCTACGCGGGATCAGGCTCCGGGTTTTGCTCTGCCCAATTGGCAACGCCTTTGTTTATGGCTCTCGCAGGGCCCGGGCCTTCAGTAAGAAATACAGTTTCAGTCTGGAGTCTAAACCTGGTTCTGAGGGTATTTGCTCATAACTCGCAAGGTCTTTTTATGGATGGACCAGAGCAAAAACACAGTGTTTTTGGGAATGGAGTTAGCCAGTGTGGTCTGAAACACTAATAGCGTGCAGAAATGTGGGTCAGGAGAGGGAAAATTGCATTAGCCGTGCTTTAACACCGCTGGCATGCACCAGGAGCCCAGTCCTCCCGTGTGAGGGGTGCAGACCTCTGCTAGGTCTGGCGCTCCCCCTCGTCTGCTGCCGTCACCCCCACAAGAGCATCCCTCCAGGGAACGCCCCACCGCTCCCCCAGCCAGGGTCCTGCCAAAACCCCCCGGGGGGATAATCCGAGGCACGGATTCCAAGCGATTCGATGTTGTCTGTTTTGAGGGATCTGTCACATTGCCTAGGGAGGGGATGCTAAGCGTGGGGCAGGTGGGAGCACACAAATGACACCTCTGAAAAAGGACTCTTCAAAGACTTTCTCTAAGTACACTCCAGCAAGGGCAGCTAATGGCCACGATGCAAAGTCAAATGAAACTCTTACTAGATGAAGTACGACAACAGCGTTTATAAACAGTCATTTTACATCAGTTACCTGCAGTATTTTCCATGTAACTTTGCCGCAGGGTCAACCAGCCAATTAGCTAAAACTGTCTATAATTTGATTCAAATTAGTGGAGTTGGGTTGATTTCTCTCCACTGGCGCATTATCGCTCTTTCACAATGGGCGTGTTATTCCTCCAAGACCTCACGTTATGGGTTATTTTTCATTGCAGATATTAAATACACAGGTTGCTGCTTGTCAGGCGACTCGGCTCCGTGCTAAGAACAGCGGTGTAAGCAGAAGGAGCGATTCAGAGCTCAGTGTTGGGAAGCGTTTGCACAGTCCTGAGTAGTTGATAGCCTACAGACGTCTCGTTTCTACTGCTTCTGACCTAATTTGATCTGTTAATCCTTCCAACTCCAGTGTTTTTGATTGGATCTCCATAGCTTGTCACAATGATGACCATTTAATTTCAAAGAAAGAGTTGGACAGGATGAAATCTTATACAGTGTCACAAGGACCATTTTTGGGAATCACATTTTGTTTGATTTTTTGTGGGTTTTTTTAATCATATTTTCTGGTTTAAAGAGATCTTGTATCTTATTTTGCCTCTTCACAGAGTAAAAATAAAATATATTTTTCATGTTATTTAATTGATATTTACTGCTTCGTGAACATATACAGTGTAGTGTAGTTTGTATCTCTAAGAGATATGGAGACAAATGTTTTTAAACCTGATTCTTTGCTGTACCTTGGAAAAGGCAAACAAATGGGAGCAATTTCATGTTCAAAGCAGAAGGAACAGATTGCTTCTGTGTTGCAGATGTGCCTTTTACATAAGGTTTCTGTTTCCCCTGAGGTACCGGAGAGTCAAGGATTCTGCCCAAAATAGGTCTGAACGTGAACCAGCAGTCTCTCTCGTTTTGTCAGAAAGTAAAACGTGCTTCAAGATTCTGCGGGTTCACAGTCAACTGCTGCAATGTAAATATGAACTCTGCAAGGTAGTGCTTAATTAAAAGCAAAATCAAGGGAAATTACTTTGTATTTCAAAGTTTCTGGGGGGAAGCGTAGCCCTAGTAATGAGTATGGTATTAGAGGGAGAGAGAGACGGTGGGCTTGGGTTTCTTGCTCTGCTAGAATAAAAGGGAGCGCGTATCGGCACTCGGAGTGATGGCCAGACTTGGAGTTGCACCAGTTCCGTATCGGCACATTTTGTTGTGCTCATTTCTCAGTAACGTTGCCCTGATGAACATTACATGTCCTACGTAATATATTCATTGGTAGCTTATTATACAAATGAACATGTACTAAATTTATCCGACTTTCTAATGGAAATTGTAAATTCAATTATAATAATTATCTACCTATCTCTGCTATTTCTTTCTGCCTAATTTGCTTGCAGAATCTAAGCTCTGGTAGGTTTTGTGCTTGTTATTTATAGCGTATATATTTAGCTTATTTGCATTGTATCTGTTCTTCAGAAGCAGGTTTTCAGGGATAACTTGATTGTTCTCTGATCAATGCGAAGGGCTCGTTTGTTTGAGAAATGCCTTTGATCTAATTGAATTGAGAATTATTGCCAATATACTGTTGTTTAAATTCAAAATGGATTTTTACAAATGGTGCTATCAGCAGAGTTATTTTTTTCTGGTGATAAATCCAAATTTAAAGATACCATCTGAGAGCAAAGCACTGAGGAAATTTTTATGTTTTGTAGTGTGTTTTAGAGGGGCACCCGGTTTATTTAATTGTAAAATTAATGTCATCCCTGTGACATTGCCCCCTTCCTGGGAGTGTCCAAGGCCAGGCTGGATGAGGCTTGGAGCAACCTGGTCTAGTGGAAGGTGTCCCTGCCCATGGCAGGGGGTGGGATTGGGTGGGCTTTAAGGTCCCTTCCAACCCAAACCATTCTGTGATTCTGTGAGGAGTTTTTGCATGTTGTATGTTGATGTTTTGCAGACCACCAGCGTTTCCCAAAGTTTGCCCAAAGCCCCTGCCTGGATACATGGTTGTAAATAAGCAGTTTTGCAAAGATTTTGAAATCTGCACATTACAATTGAAGGTGTGAAACTCAGTAACGTTGATGGTCCAGCTCTCACTCAGGTGCATAGTGGGGATTCAGGAGCTGACTTCACACCAGGTTAAGAAAGGTATCTGGTCAGGTAGAGGAAATATTTAATGGTTCTGGCTGTAATATGTGGAGACAGACCAGCAGTGGCATTTTATTTAAGAAAAAAAGGCAACTTCAGTTTGGCATCTAGTAAAATAAATTTCTAATTTTATTTGCTTTTCATATTAGCCTGTTGACTTGGTTTTCTCACTCAGAAATCACGGTGTCCCACTGTAAGCTAGGAATAAATAGTGCACGGTTCTGAGCCTGCCCCAGAAAGCGACTGCTGCTTTCTCAGCGGGGTCTTCTCGAAGCGTGTGTTCACGCAGCAGTGCCCTTTCAAGGCTCAAACCTTTTAATAAGCCGGTTGCCTCTTCAAAAGAGCCAGGATCAACTTCAGCCGCCTGCAAAGATGAAATTCTTCATTGCCAAATCCATACTTTAATCTCTGGGAGTGTCCAAGGCCAGGCTGGATGAGGCTTGGAGCAACCTGGGCTATGGAAGGTGTCCCTGCCCATGGCATGGGGTGGGACTGGGGGGGCTTTAAGGTCCCTTCCAACCCAAACCGTGCTGTGATTCCATGAAGCCATGAGTTATTTTGTCCCGGCAGTACATGCAGTGTAACACTGAGGCATTTCAGAGGTTTGAACTGTTCTTGCAGCGACCAAGGAAGTTTGGCGGTTGGTGTGTGTCGCCGGGTTGTCAGCGTCAGCGCGTGGAGCCGGTCGTTCAGTGGGGAGTGGTGGGGAAGGGCTGCGCTGAGATAAGTGGAATTGAAAAAGCATCTTTGCGCTTGGAGGAGACAAATGGTGGTGGCTGGCAGAGCAGGGGAAGAGTCTTAGGAAAAAACAAATCCAAAGCTGCGTTGATGAGCTGTGGCACTGCAGTACAGCCTCAGAGCAGCGGTGGGAAAACCGCAGAGCCAAAAGGCTGTAGAAAACCAGGGTGCGGAGTGCATGAGCAAATTGCAGTGTTCTCATGCTCTTTCTGAAGCAGATTTTATCATATATATGATTGAACATTATGGAAAAAAGTCTTAATTTCCATAATGACTTTTTTAATTTGTCCAATTAGCCGATGAATCTAACCGAGGGAGCTCTTGTTCTCTTGTATGATACATGAAGTGATTTAACATATGTATATTTGAACAGTCTGGATTTCTGTTTTGAATATTTTAATTATAACTGAATGTGTAATAGTTAATTGCAAGTTAGTTATCTTTTTAAATTATTTTCTATCCTTTTTTATTATTATTATTTGTGTTCTACGTGTGGAAAACAGGAAAATAATGGAAAAGCAATGAAGCTGTTGCTCCAGCTTGGCTTTTAAGCTCTGTAGTGCATAGAGGCTGAGGGCAATCGATACAGACCAAGAAATCAATATCCTATCATGATATAAAGTGGGGAATTATAAACTTCTCCAGTGTTTTCAAAAGATTTTTCCTGGAATAGTGAGCTAATTTATCATGAACCTTTGAGAGATTTTTTCATTGTCAAAAGTAAAAGTTATATTTTAAGCTAATGGCCAAGAGCATTTGGTATTCAGAGCAGCAAATTCCAGAGAGAAGCTTTCAGGAGTCAGATGGCTGCAGACTTACCCGCCCTCTCTTGCACATCCATGTGAACCAGCAAACGTTTCAGAATTCCATTCGTTGCTAACACGGTCTATCAACATTGGTTTCTTCCAGCACCTGCCGCCTCCGCTTCCCAGCAAGACTCCCCCGCCTCCGCCTCCAAAGACAACTCGGAAGCAAACGTCTGTTGACTCTGGGATTGTCCAGTGAAGAAGGAAGTGGGTTTTTTCCAAAGATAAAGCTGTAACAATTCATTTCCCTGAGTATTTTATGGTATATAATGTTTACCTCATTCAGGCGTGCCGTATCTAACATTTAGTGCAATGACCCTAACTCCGCAAGAAGTCCATTTCTAGCCGCGTGTCGGAAACAACACTACATCCCCCCTCTCTCTGGGGTTATTCCCTCCCGTAACTTGAAAAAAAAGTGGATTTCTACTTGAGACTGGGAGGCGTTCATCAACTGACAGCACCCTCTTCCTAAACCTTCTCCCTGCTTCTGCTGAATAACTTCAGGCACATAGGTAGCTGTGGACATTGAAATGAGGGTTGAATATTTTGTACCTAAAGCATTTAGGTAGTTGTGGAGCTTAAAACGAGCTGAGTATTTTGTACCTAATCTCAGTGTATATAGGAATCGATGACAATAGTCACGTTGAATTCGGTGCACGCTGGGGGAAGGGTCACGGTAAGGAGAAGCTGCCGTAGGATTTCCCCAAATAACGGTTCTGCCCGGGGCTAAAAATCAGACACGGCTAGTTTGTGAAACGTGCCTCCTCTTTAATTGTTCTGTATTAAAATAAACTGATTGCTAATGGGCTTTGTAAAATAAGTTGTTGGCAATCAGTCATTTCCATTTTCATTCAGTTGGCCCTCCTGGGTGTCGATCAGCGGGCAGCCAAGGAAGGCTTTTAGCTGCCGACGGGCAGGAGCGTATGGAAGGGTCAGAGTGGGCACACAGGAGGCTCCTGGTTGTTCTGAACCTGGGAGCTGAGTACAGGCATGGGTAGAGCATCGTCTTTTCTTCCTTAATGTGTAATATTTCATGTGGATTAGGATGAACTGAATGGAATCACTTTGTCCTTGTGCCATCATTCTGTACAGCGTTTGTATATATGATGGTTTTTAGAATGTTTTAATTTTTATGGTGCCTGCTTTTCATGTAATAATGAATTAATGTACCTGCAAAAACTGCCAGACATATTTTTAATTGCCTAATTGCTGAAAGTGGTAAAAAAAAAAAAAAGGAATTTTTTTTCCAGATACTAGGCTCTGAGAAATATTGGACAATGATGGGGTGGGGTATGGGGAGGGAGGAAGGAAACTAACTTTATACTCTAGCATTTTTTATTGTCATCGCTCTTTCGGTTTTTTACTATCTACAATCTTTTTACTCCTATGGTAGATTGTTTTTAAATATACCACTGACTCAAAAAATAAAGTATTATTTTAAAAACTTGTCTAAGAAAATGAATACATTTCCTTGGTATTTTTGTTCCTCATTGCAGAATTTCAGGAACTGTTGGACTCCATGGAGGGCTACATGTACCGTTACTTTCTGTTTTTCTGGGCAGTTTTCAGGGAGCCTGTGATAAAACTGCAGTCTTTCATAGTGCTGGTATGCTTGTTGCTGCATGTAAGTCGTACTGAGATAAAACACACATCAGCAGTAGAAACATCCATCTTTGTATGCTGTCAATATTCATAATGATCACTTACTTATCTTTAAGTTACAAGTTATCTGACCACTTCAGAAAACAGATGGGTTTCAGGTAATATTTTCTACCTCAAATAGCTGCTACATGATGCGAGTAGCGGGCAGAAGCATGACGTACGCAGCAGGAAAAGAATAATGTTGTTACAAAGGCAATAAGCTTTCCCTTCTCATAAGAAGTGGCCCAAATGGTCAATTATATATTCTCATAATTTTGCCTTAAACCATCGTATGGCTTCGGATCAAACGAGCATGCTTTTTCTTGCAGTGTGAGATAACATCAGCTACCAGTGTCTCAGAATTTACTGTTCAATATTGTCCTACAATTCCCTATTTGTTTTGTTACTGGTATAATCTCCATTCAAGAGAAACAAGCTGGCAAGGATTCCTAGCTACAGTCGATCAGGTATTCTTTCCGTAGACGATCAATAATGTGTTACAACTTTGATTCTCTAAATCTTTCATTTAGTTGAAAATTGCTCTGGAGACTGCTCTCGCTCCTGTGCAGGCGATTGTGCTGGGACACTGGTGAGTTTCTGTTCCAGAAGAGGTTCTGTTCCATTTACTTCCTAAAGGATTGGAAGAGACTTTCACATAGACCTTTAACTGGATGCATGCAAACTGTATTTTTGATAATGTGTTTGTTCTCACACGTCCTTAGCAAATTCCTGTACTCATGCAAGTGTTATAATTTGGCCCTGCAAGATTCCTCAAACAAGAACTGCACTTTCAAATTGGTCCTGCAGTACGAATTCATGTGTATGTTTTACCAATATGCAAGCCGAGACTGGGAATTGAAAATCAGACTCTCAGAATCATTTTCAGCCCATATCGTCACCATTTTTACAATCTAACAGTTTCTAGGCTGTAACTCGTCTAAAAACCAGCCAGAACAAATCATTGCCAACCTCAAAGTGTTGTAAAAACACACTTCAGCAAATCCAGAAACTAATTCAGTTACAGTCTCTAAGCAGTGAACAATCCTGCCAAGGCTGTTATTTTTCCTACTCTCTTCCCTTGTGCTCCCGTGGCACTGGATCTGAGCATCCCAATGCAATAGGAATTTCTTGTGACACTGTTTGCAACAAAGCTGGGCCAGTGTAGAAGAGCTTGGTGAGAGACCATACAGAAAAAGAAGGTTATTGAATTTTAACCCAGGTGGTGTCACTTGCGCTTACTCTGTCGTGCTCACGTCCTCACAAGGGTCGAGGCGCGTGTGCCCCCGTTCTGTGTCCGGGGCTGCCTGTGGTCGTGCAGAGGACAAGAGGTGCCTGCTGTGAAGTCTGCATCCCGTCTCCTGCATTATTCTGAGGTTGGTGAGCATGTGCTGGTGTTGGATGTGCCCTTTGTTCCCGTTGCGAGTCACTGTGATTCCGTTTCTCTTCAGTCTGTCCTCCTGTGGGAATGCTTTAGGCAGCGCTCGGTGTATTCGATGTCTGTTGTCTCCCTGCCTGGTAAGGATGCTGTGCAGCTCCAGTTCTGCTCTTCATCTTCCCACCATCATCCCTTAATGGCCTCCATGATCTTTTGCTTTCCCACCTTGATGCCTTGAGTAGCTGGGGTTGGGAAGACCTGGTCCAGCGGCCAGTGCTTTATGCTCCTGCCAGCTCTCCTGGTGCCTCCGAAAGGTCCCCACGCCAAAAGGTCCCTACTCGTGCTTCATTCAAACCGGTATTTCTGCTACAGGAGGATGCTGAAAGAATGCTGCCAGGAAAGGTGACCCCTCAACGTTTTCCATCGTAGACCATGTCCAGGGCATAAGTATCCACAGCAGCCCGGTTTTCACCATTTAAGATGAGTGTTTGGGGATTAACCTCCCCACAAATGCCATCCCGTCACTCGGACTTGAGAGCAATACCACAAGGCTTTGCAGCACAAATGTCCCTGAATGAAGTAATTCTGAAGTGTCAAGTTTCTTAATGGCTGGTAATTCTTGCTTCTGGGAAGTTAGTTTGAATTTACTTGCTGAAAGTTAACTTACGGTGCCAATAGAAAGAGGAGAATCGTTAATACCATTTCTCTGAGTCTTAGCTTGGGAGTGAGAGGGCAGTTCTTACAGGTGCACACATCAATTCCCATCAGGCCCATGCAAAACCACAGAAGATTTGTTGGGCAGCCGTTGTTTGTTTTTTAATCAGATCTGTGTTCTGTGGGAAGCTCAGTGCAAAGGTCAGTTCTTAAGCTGGTTTCCATAATTGACATTTATGATTACTGAAATGTCTCTGGTGATACTATAACTTCTGACTGTAGAAATGGTTTTAAATTCAGTTTTGTCCTAATGTCGGCAGTTTTCTTTCCCAGGATGTCTGTGATAAGTGACTTTACAGAGAAAAATGTTTAGAAGTGTGCAGTGGATACGTATATGTTTATGATTTATGCGTAAGAGATTTATATGAGTGTAATGTCAACGGAGTAAGATATTTTCTTTACAGAGAAAAATGTTTAGAAGTTTGCAGTGCATACGTCTATGTTTATGATTTATGCATAAGAGATTTATATGAGTGTAATGTAAAACGTCTTACTCCCTTGACTAGTTGAGATGTCCACCTTCTTGCTTCATGTTAGACATCTTCCCTGTGAAGTCTCGTGACCTTTTTGGGGACCATTCTACACCAGAACTTCAGTGTAGTGGTGTTGCCAGCTGTCCCGTGATGGTTGTTTACAGCTGCCTATTTTTAGTAAAGGCTCTTTGGATAAAGTAGTCATTTCTTGTGTACATATTTGGTATAATCAGGTGAAGTAAGCAGAAGAATTTCTTACAAAGGTTACAGCTGGTTTGATGTTTAAATGTATGTAGAACAGACTTAGTACATGGTGTAACAGGAGTCATCCTCTTCTTCTGACCTGGCAAATACCATCCTGCATTGGGCTTTGGAATATTTCTGTACGTGATTCTTAACAAAATGGCAAATACTGATGCAGTCACCATCCCTGGAGGGATTTAAGAGACCTGTAGATGTGCTCAGGGACATGGTTAGTGCTCGACTTGGCAGTGCTGGGTTAACGGTTGGACTCAATGATCTCAAAGGTCTTTTCCAACCTAAACAATTCTGTGGTTCTAAAACCAAGTATTTTATCCCCAAGCTGAAGGTATAGGAAGGTAAGGCAGAAATTGTTTTTCTGGAACCTGTTTGAGTACATGAGCGTTTGCTGTGTTTCAGAGAGATGTTGCTGTAACTCTCAGAAGCGTGCGCCACTGGGAAACAGGTTGCCCTTTCCATTGCCACTGCCTTTCAGCCGTGAGTGGAAACATGTGCAATGCCTTGTTCAGCCCTCCCTGTCACGAGTCTCTTCAGTTCTTTGTGTTTTCTTGCAACAAAAAATGTTCTGCTCAGGTTTTTCTAGGTAAATGCAGGACGCCTTTCTGCTTGTTTGCTTACTGTTAATGCGTCCTTTGAGATGCCGCACTGATAAATTGCCTGCGCGTTGCTCGAGGTATCTCAGTTCAGAGCAAGACGCCCGGGGTGCACACATGGAGTAGAGTTTGGGGACAGCCCTGAGCTGGGGGATGGGTGGTGAAGGTGGCCAAGCTTTGTGCTCAGCACCATGCTGCCATGGGCCCGGGTGCTGGACTGGGGCTGCCTGCATCCCTCTGCACAAAGAGAATAAGGCAGTTTTCAATTTGCATCTGCACCTTAGCTTATGGTAAAGCAATAAATTGCAGGGCACGTAGAATATACCCATGAAAAAAAGACCAAGTGCTTGAGTGATGGTGAACACTGAAATTCAGGGTTTTCCTTTATCCTCAGCTTTCGGCGTTAACGTGGTAATGGGAAGCGTGAGGTCCAGCTGCTCTGACATTTCAATTTTCTCTCGTTCTCCTTTTGTACTTTTCATGGATCTAAACTGAATTTCAGGGTTGCAATTGCCATCTTCTTGGTGATGCAGAAATGTGTGGATCGCTATAAATATTTGGTTATTGTATGAGATCTAACCAGCTGTTTTCCAGTGAGGCTATTTGTAGGATTTTTAATTTCCCTCGATTATGTCATACGTGTTCTGCAGACATGAATAATTACTGTAAATTAGGTTTCTCTATCAAACGTCAGACTTAATTTTAATTCCCACTGTGTGTGGTATTGTATTCTACCACTTTAATGGGAAGTTGCTGAATTAAAGAACTCATTTCACATCTGACTGAGCTGGCTGTGGAGCGGTGTGCTGGGGACATGTACTGACCCCGTTATGAGCAGGAGTTGGGACAGTGACTCCGGTCAATCTCCTGTTGCATTTAGCTGAGCTGTTTCTGTTCCCTAAAGCCGCCTTCCTACACGTTGATGTACAGTTTTCAGAATCCGAGTTGACCATCTCGGATTCATTGGTAACCCAAACTCCCTCTCTGCCGTCCCAGACTTGCAGAGATTTTATGGATGGTTAAACATTGCTATTTTGAGTTGAATCCATATTGTTTTGGCCATTTACTCTGCTTTTCATTTCACAGTTTGGCTCTGATGCTGTTGAACAACTGCGTTTGCAGCCCAAACTCTTGCAGAGCTGGGGAGCTAAGTGGAGGAATATTGGCCATAGTGTATCAATGCCACAGATTCAGTGAGGAGACCTCACTTTCTTCGCTGACACCTTACGTTTAATTTGCATTATTTGCAAATTATTTCTATTTATTTCTACGAACCTTCCTCTGAGTTGGAGCTCAAGGCAGATTTCCATAAGCCACCCATATCAACGTGTTCTCCTGGTATTGAGCCTCCTTGGTAGATGATCCCATTTCCATTTTTCAGCTTTTTTTCTCCCTTAAAGTGCAAGAAATGCAATGGTGTTTGCATATTCTGGTCAAATGATTCCTGGCATGTAGTGACAGGACAAGGAGTAACGGGTTTAAACTGAAAGAGGGAGATTGAGATGGGACATCAGGAAGGAATTCTTCCCGGAGAGGGTGGGGAGGCACTGGGACAGGTTCCCAGAGAAGCTGTGGATGCCCCATCCCTGGGAGTGTCCAAGGCCAGGCTGGATGAGGCTTGGAGCAACCTGGTCTAGTGGGAGGTGTCCCTGCCCATGGCAGGGGGTGGGACTGGGTGGGCTTTAAGGTCCCTTCCCACCTAAACCGCTCTGTGATTCCTAAAAAATGCCCCTGAAAAGGCTGTTGGGGCAGTATCTACATGGTCCACAGAGTGCTGCCGGGTGCTTTGTCACAACAGAGGTGTCCTCGCTAGGCGCAGTGCCAGGTTGCATGCCCCATGTTCTTCGGGTAACTCGCATCACATATAAAAAGCTTGGGACCTCGAATTTTCCTCATTATCACCAAGAATAAGCATTGTTGGTTGCTCACACATTTCCAGACCGGGAGGTCTAGCTGCTTAACAGATGCTTGAAAAGATGCTGGTTGTGCTGTTATTGAGAACTGTGGCGTTCTGCCAGCTTGCATCAGAGGGGAATATACGGTGTCATCAACATTTGAGGGAGCCCTTCACAAAGAGAAAGCGTAGACAAAACCAAATGTGACACTGTTTTCCTATAGATAAGGCATTTTATTGTGTGTGCTCCTGTTGTTGGCTGTTCTTCCAAGTTTTAAATTTATTCTCCGGCCTTATTTTCCTATGGCTGTGCTTATATTTCCTCAGCACTGTAATCCCAATTTAAATGGAGTTTCCTTTCTCCATCATTCCTACAAGCAGTGACAGATCACTGCACCGAGAGTGGAGAACCCAGAAAATGAACCACAAAAAATACCTCTACTTTAAAAAAAAAAAATAAATTATTTAGCAGAATATTAAACAGCCGGTGGAAGTGAATAGGTACCCGGGCACCATTTGAGAGCAGTTTGACACGTGTGCTGTGTTGAATCACAGATGAATAATGTAGAAGTGTAACAGTTTGAGAGGTAAAACAACCCCACCAGCTTCAGTCTAGGCAAAACACTTCTTAAATTAGCATAAATTGTGCAGTTTAAAACACTTATTAACATTTAATTTAACATTATGAACGTTGGTTGGCAAAGTGCGTTCTTGTAGCAGGAGAAGAAGTCATCGCAGAGTACAGGAAGTTCACTTGAGCTGTAATTATTGCTTCTCTGAAAATTATATGTACGTTCCTGCATTTTGATCCCGTGTGCTCAAAATCTATCAGAGAAAAAAATCCAGATAAATCAACCATAAATTAGAAAATTTCAAAAGAAACATGTCTTCATGGTGGATGCCCCATCCCTGGAAGTGTCCAAGGCCAGGCTGGATGAGGCTTTGAGCAACCTGGTCTAGTGGAAGGTGTCCCTGCCCATGGCAGGGGGGGTTGGAACTAGATGGTCTTTAAGGTCCCTTCCAACCCGAACCGTTCTGGGATTCTGTAATTTCAAAAGATGAGGTAGTTACCTGCCAATTTTTAGTGTTACAGGAGGCCTGTCCTGTGATATTATTGAAATCATTTGAAATCTGGCTGTCAATAATGTCTCAGTCTACTGGTTATACACTTCCTTCTGTGCGTTTATTACCCTGAATAGTTGGCAATGTACTTGTTCCTGTTGTTGCGGTATATAGCATGTTGTTGTTAACTCGCCCCTCTGGGGAAAACAATAGGAGAAAGCATAGAAATAGACATATTTTTTAAGGAACTCAGTTTGTGTCTTTAATTACTGACCTCGTGGTCCATGTGAGGTGAGCAGAGGCCTGTGGGAGGCTCTACCACGCATTTTGTGCTGGATCATCCTTCTATGTCTGAGACAGGCGCTCGGGAACACGAGTACATCTCCAAACACAATAACCCTCGGAAAGGGCCGCGCGCTTCCCAACTTGCATCAGGAGAGAAATCAGTGTTTGCTCTTGTCAGGGCTGCTCAGTGGGGCTCTCGACACAGCGGAAAACTGGCATTGGGAAAATGCATTTACGTTCTCCGGTGCGGGGTTTTCTGGGGATGTGGTCCTCGCATAAGGGCAGTAGCAGAAATCATGTCTTAAGGGAGACCAGGTTGCTTTAAAGACTTGGAAAATGGAAAGTTCTGTTTTGTTGAATGGCACGTGTGTTCGCACCTCTATTCTGTAAAAGCAAAAAGCACTGAGGGCTAAATCCTCTCCTGAGTACAGCCGGGCTCTGCCACGTCTGCCGAAGTCACCCCTTGGCAGGTATGACCGCAGGCAAAACGTAGCATCCTTTGCCTGATGCTTAATCAATGCAGAGGTATCCAGTAGGCATCCTCGGGATAACGGAAGTGCGAGGTACTGAGTTCGTGCCCGTAGCGCTTGCACGCATCGTTTCTGTATTATTATTTTTGCTGGTACAGATGTAAGGCTTCTGCTGCAGGGGGTGAGATTGCATTCCTGAAGCGTCGGGAGAATTAAGGAGGAAAGTCTTGCCATAAAAGCTTAGCTTGTTCCTCCTGTGCACTACCACACTAGAGTATTCTAAAATAATTTTTTTAATATAAATGATCATAAGTCCAAGAAATTATTCCAATACCCACGTTAGAGGTCAGTGCAAGCGACAACAAAGCTTGGCTTGGTTTTAAAACAAGTCAACTTTGAGTGATAATGAGTCAGTTCTTGACAATGATCAGTCTCGACTCATGATGCTTTGTATCCTCTTATCGACAGGGCTTTGATTTAACAGCAGATTGCCTTTGCTGGAAACAAATGTTAGAAAGCGCTTTACAAGTTAAAGAAATTCTTGTGGGCATAATGGAGAACTAGGCTGCTTTCAACTTGTTTGCAGAGACTACTGAGGGAACTGGAAGCAAAATGATGATTGTGTGTGGAAAAGCCAAACCCACGGTAGCCACCAGCACCGGGGAGCTGATCCTCCCTGGCCCTGGGGAGGGAAGAAGCTTGCCAAAATAAAACAGGGGCTGACTTTTCTGTTGTTTCAGTAAAAAACAGTTAGGGAATGGAATTTGCAGTGAAAGCCACCCAGCATCCTTGTGGGTGCTTTGGACTTCTCTGGGCTGGGGGGAGGAGGGGGAGGGATTGGTGCGTGTGTCCCCCCTGCATGGATTTGGAAGTGGGGGGGCATGGGGAGGATGAGCACTGCTATGGTGAAGAGGTTTATTTACACTGCAGGGCAGGCAGGGTGCCTGCGGGGACTGCTGCGGGCGCAGAGGGTGTTAGGGGGAAAACGCTGGCTTTCTGGAAGTAGCTGGGAGCACGTCGTGTGTCCATCCTTTATTATACAATTAAATCCTGTATAAGGCACAGGGAGAAACATCATCCTTCTCCTCAGCAGCCGTGGGAGAGCAGAGGGTGAATGTCAGGGTGAGTTCCATCCGGGGCAGTGCTGGCCCTGGGAAAGCAGAGCTACAGAAACACGCCTGCCCCCTCCCAGGCAGGAACCTGGACCCACGCACAAAGGCTGCAGCAGCGGGTGGGTCCGACAAGGAGCCTCTTCCCTCCCGAGGATGCAGCTGCCCTCTGGGAGCGATCAGCGCCTTGGAGCACAACCAATGTGAGCCCAGCATCGCCCCAAGTAAGGAAATCCGCAGGCAAATGGCATAGAGTTAACACCATAAGGAAAAATGGAAGTTTTCTGAAGGATCTTCGGAGAAACGCAGATCTCGGCGCGGAGGCTGAGGTCCGTGGGACAGACCGTGGCTGGGCAGAACCTGCCCACGGCTATGACTGTGCTTTCCGCAGATGCATCTCCAGATGCATTTCACTATGTTATAGTTTCATTATATTATTCAGTGGTTTGCTTATCATCCTTTTTCTTCACCTTCTGAGCTGTTTGCCCCTGGTTTTCGGTCCAGGCTGGGATGTTTTCCTTGGCTCTTTGTTCACTGGACGAGCACTGGCTTCCCTGCAGCATGCGGTGCTGCCTTTTGCCCGTGATTTTCTCTCCTGTGAACCTGGTGCCCACGTGGCTCTTCCAGAGCAGCGGCCAGACAAATACCAGCCCCCTGTCAGAGAGGAAAAGCTGATCCCAAGGCCCCGGCACATCCCAGGGAGCAGCTTTTTGCTGGGACCACACTCTGGCAGCGTTATCTCACGCGGAGTTACCCAGGTTCAGCGGGAATGCTTTCCTTTCCTGCAGGCCATTGTGGTACCATTAAAGAATCCAAAGTCTCTGCATGGAACTTATTTTTCTCCAGTGCCCCTTGTGTCTGGCTGACAGGGAGCATTAGCCGCTGGTACGAGCTAATTGGAAGTGACCAGTGACCGCAAAGCCCCGTGTGGGAGCGAGAGCCTGGCGTCCTCTTTTTTTAAAATACTGACGTTTGCGTTTAAGATGTTCTTTTTTTCCTCCTCCTTCTCCCTCCCCCTCCCCCTCCTCCTTGATTTCTGTTATTTAATGTTTTTTAGAAGGGAACAACTCCAAGTCATGTTTCACAAAAATGAGGCTGTGCAGTTTTGGCGTGGTCTCACCCACCCCAGATATCCGGTGGGTGGGAGCATGGGGACATTTGGGATTCTGAGGGTTGAGGTGTCCGTGCCTGGCTCTGCCCGTGCTGGGTGCTGTGCCATGCATCATCCCTTTGGGACCATCTTTCCCTGAAGGAAGGGCTCAGCCCATAGCACGGCCCCGTGTTGGAGCTTTCAGCAGATTTGGGAATGGCACCCCCCAGCCTGGGCAGAAGCCATGGAGAACATTCCAGTGGAGATGTGAGGCTTTAGGAAATGGGGTTTTCTGTGGAAAAGTTGGTGTGGTTGGGGTGCAGACGTTCAGGGGGAGCTTCAAACAGCATGGAAGGGGGTTTTGTCATTCAGGCAAGGATTTAAGCGGGCATGCATGGTATCAAATGATATTCGTATTACACTGTGCTGATAATAATAAATCAGTACGCCCGTTGCATTTTATTTTCACGATAAGAAAAATGAAAGGGAGGAAAGCCAAGCGCTTACCTATTTTACCAGATAATTTACCTGTAGTCGAGCTGTAAAGTAAATGTCGCTCGCATTTCTCTTCTCTCCTAAAACAAAACGATGGAGCAGAGGAAGGCACCTTCAGGCAAGAGCAGAGCTAGCGCAGAACCCCAGCAGAGCACATGGTCTCGTTGTGCTTTCCCAGAAATGACGTGAGCGTTTGGCAGCTCCCCGCGAGGTGCTGTGGGACCCGTGCGTTGCGTAGGGGAGTAGGGTAGGGTGGGCAGGGGGGGAGTGGGAAGGAAAGGTTGGGAACTAAGAGCAGGTAGCAAAAAGTAGGTGGAAAATTTCTATTTACTTTCAGAAGGGGAAGTCAAAACTGTAAGGTCCTTCAGGTTAAAATTTCATTTGTTTTGCCAGGGTGCTGTTTCTCTCATGGATGATGAACTGGAAAAGGTGCGGGTGCCCCATCCAGAGCACTTAATCACCACTGCTCATCATGGTCTTTTCGAGCGTTTGGCTGCATCATTAGGGTAATGGGTCAGAAATTATCTATAAAACAATTAGTGCATCATGCACTGTACATAAGGAGGAGCTTTGGCAATTCCGTGGATTATATGTGCTATAAGATATTTTTAATACATGCTGTACATTTTTGCCCACTTTCTCTTCTACTGGGCAACCCCTGACACATCCTCCTGTCCCTCCTTGGGTTTGGTTGCTGGGGTCTGGGGAGCCAAGATCTGAGTGGGGTAGGGTTTCTGAGATGAAGATCCAACATTCAAGAAGAAAATATATTTGCATGTCAAAATAAAAAATCTAAACCAAAAAAATAATAATAGTAGAAAGAAACAACACGGAAAGGATTTAGGAGTCAGTGGATCATCGAGTCCTTGGTCAAGGTGTCACATTGGTGCCACCCAGGTCTCGGTGCCGAGGAATGATGGCAACTCCACAGTGTCGAGGATCTGGTTGCTCTGTCGGGGCTGTGCGTCTTTGCTTAGCTAAGGGGCTCTTCACATGCAAGCGGTGTTCCTTGTGTGCCAGCCAATAAATAACTGCCCTATTGTTTAAATAGTAAGATTAAATTGTATGACTCTGCTTGCAGCATCTTCTTGTACACGGCTAGGGAGGCTGAGCAAACTGTAACCGGTATGATGCACGTGGTCAGAGAAAACAATTTCCACTGCCTCTCATTCCTTCCTAGAAATTGTTATCCAGCTATTTTTCCCTGAATTCGTCTGAGAGAAAAAAATTTTCTCCTTTGAAGTGCCTCTTCTGAAGAGGAAAGAGGATCAGATCACGGCCAGTCTGGGTGGTGCAGACTTCGTGGGATTACCTGCCTTAAGTTCCCACAGGGTGGTCGGTGTTTAAAATCCCAGTACAAAATGAGGGCTGCAGGAGGAGTGTGCTGTCAAGGTGATTCTTTACTTACCCTTAGAAATACTGAAACTTCAGACCACTATAAATAATCATGTTTCAAGTATTATATCCAAATGGGGGTGAGGCACCAGAGTTACTGACATTTTCGTTGGGAAACACGACTGACAAGGTCTGGGGTTTACGTGTATTACAGAAACTACCATGTGACTACCATATTCTAGAATATACACCTAAAAATTAGTGCTTTTATTTCTTCTTTCTGCTCAGTCTCTGATCCAACAGGTGTCTGGGCAAATGGGAGTTGAACGTTTATTCTCAAATTGGTGTTGGCAACTGTCTTGTGTTATTTGCCTGTGAACCAGTACACAAGATTAAGGGGTAGTTTTTGGTTTTTTACTTTATCTAAAGTAGTCCATCAAAAAAAAACATGAGCAAAGTGCTCTCTGGATGATGTGCATGTCATGATCTTGGCCTCCTGAAGACAGTGAGACTTTTCCATTACTTTATGATTCCTAAAGCTGCATTTTAGCTCAGTTTGGGACTTTTCTTTGAACACCTGTTGAAGGTTTTTTTAAATCTTTAGTGTTTAGTTCACAAATGGGAAGGACCTAGAGAAAGGGGCATCTGTGCATTTTGCAGTCTGAACACACTTAGAGCTGTAGGACATTCAGCTCTTTCAACCCAAACGTTTCATTTCAACCCAAACCAGGTCCCTTCCCTAGTTCATCCCATGCAAGCAAAACTTCCCAGCTTTGGGCATCTCTCCCTTTTTTCCTTCTCAAGTGGAAGCACCCAGGGAGGGAGAACATCCCCCTGACCTGAGGAGCTGAATTACTGGGATCGTAAGTGAAGATGACACTCAATTCTCTGTAGGTTCACATCCCACTCTTTGCTCTTGATATGGTCTCTAGTTTCTATGGCTTTCTGTGACTTTTCCTGTCTCTTTTCAACTGAATAAAGGCTTTAAGTCACATCAGGCCTCAAATTCTCAGTGCAGAGCTCTACGTCTGCCTCTCCGCAGCACAGAGTAGTTGGCCATGCGGTAACATACGTATAAGGTAGAAAAAGCGTTTTCACTTAAATGGATTTGATTTTATCATTCTAGATGACCTCCACTTCCCCACACATTGCTCTTATCAGGCACGTGGTAGTTATTAAGAGAAATGGGATTTAACCATTCTGACAAAGTTAAGGGGAGAACTGGATTTTGAGTATTCTGGGTTTTGTTCAAAGCTTTAGGCCATTTTTTCCTTTGCTCCCTTATTTACAGGGAAATATTTGTTTGATAGTATCCTGATAAAAATGCAGTGCCAATTTACTGTTAAGATTCAGAACCCCAAGTAGATCAATCTTACAATTTCTCTTTTAACTTTAGACTTGTCAGGCTCTATTATTCTCAACGCAGTTTGACAGTTCTAGGTTAAAAAGACATCAATTACCTTTTGAAATTACCCTCTCCGCTATAGGATTAGCTTTATTTCTGCTGACTTTGGAGGTTGGTTGTGCATAGTAGATATTTTGGAGGGGGGCGTGCCTCGAAATCCTGCATACAACCGTTTGATTGCACTTGACTGGCTGCCTTGGCGGTGGCTGTGGCACTTGGCGGTAACCGCGTCTTAGTCCTTCTTGAGCACGTTAGGCAGTCTTTTAGTCAGTAAGAAAAACTGGTTTGTGTGGGTTTACTGATGCCATTTCACTCCTCTTGCAAGGTGTACAGCCTGTATTTGTGGTATTCTGATATTGCACTTATTCTGTTAATATTCAGAACTTGAATCAGTCCCAAAGACTGTCACTACTGGATAACTATAGGCAGTTCTGTTAAGTCATGTGCAGAAAAACACCTTCCCGTTGCAGAGGTGACTTCAAAATTTTCTCTTCCCCACAGGAAGGTGACCTTTGCAAATGTTTTTCTTTGTTTTGGTTTGTTATTTGGCTTTTTTTTTTTTTTATTTTGCAAGAGCAGGGGAGGAGCAGATTTGGGCTTCTCCAGGGGATGGTTCAGCTTAATGTTTAAAAGTGCTTTCTGGAGGAACTTCCTTCTGGTACGTCTCCTGTGCCTAAAATGCCTTTATTAACCAACACCCCTATGCTTCTCTGGGGGTCTAGGTGGGTAACAGAGACAAAACTTCACGTTTTGTTTATGACAATTGATCAGGTGAAGAGGTCTGGCTTTGAGCAAAAGCCAGGAGTTCTCATGTTCCCCCACTTCACTTAGTCAGTGATTGTATTTGACCTGTATCTAACACGTTCTGCTGTTACAACCTCCCCTCTCCTTCCCAAATCTAGTCAGGCTGCTGTGCATATTTCTGGTGACAGTGGATGAATTGATACTAGAAATGTCGCCGTTTAATTTATAACTAGAAAACAGAGAATGTGACTGCAAAGCAAATATTGTGACCTAACAGCAGAAGTGTCCTAGATACTCACATCTTGTTTTGAAATTTTATGACAGCCTTATTGCCCAAGGGTACAACATAATCACTTCGCAGTTCACTGATACGCTTTCTTTTAGCATCTGTACTGAATGCGTTCTTATCCCTGCTGCATGTAAGAGCACTTATTAGTTCCTCAGATGCAAAGAAAAAACCCTTCTCAAAGTGTGTAACGTCTGAAATTGCATTTACTTTAATTTTGAATGTAAATATGCTTTGAAAATTAACAATCTTTCCACCCTCTCACCACCCAGATTCTTCATTGATGATACTGCTTTTCTGTCTTTCATAAGCGTTACCCCTGGGTAATGCTGCCACAGCTTACTCCACTGTAATACTTGCCAAGAAACCTTCCCAGTGTCTGACCCGCAAGGTCATCATTTGCAGAATTTAATGGTGGCACCAGGAGAGGTGTGAGGGACTGCAGGATCTTCCTGGCATAAAGGGAGGTCCTGCATGGAGCATTTTGGATGCTGCAGTGTTGGGCTGATGGGGGCGGAAAGCGTAGATACAGTAGACTATACCTACATATTCCTATTTACATGTGTGTGCAAATAAAAGGATAAGATATTGCTCTGATTTTACATTAAAGCCACAGAATCATTGAATTATTTAGGTTGAAAAAGACCTTTAAGACCACCCAGTCCAACCATTAACCCAGCACTGCCCAGCCCAGCACTAACCATGTCCCTGAGCACCTCGTCCACACGGCTCTGAAACCCCTCCCGGGATGGGGACTGCCCCTTCCCTGGGCAGCCCCTTCCAATACTTGCCATTTTGTTAAAAAATGGCATAGACAAATATTCCAAAGTCCAACGCAGGATGGTAATTGCCGGATCAGAAGAAGAGGTGTCAGGCACCTCAAAGGCATATGTGCAAGGTCTGAGAATCAGTGATTTGGACAACTAAAAATGTAGTCTTTATCCTGACAGATATGTTCAGTGGCACACTTTTGAATTGTATTAAGCAGTTTGGTAAAACAGCTCAGTAGCTGAGTAAAAGGAGATGTTCTTACTTTGACTCTTGTCTCCCCAAGAACCGTGCTCAGATCTTCCAGGAGCACTTTTTGTGCTCGTTTCCTCTGAAACCAAACTGCTTTTCACCTCAGTTTCAATGCGACTTTGACCGCAGTTGAGTTCCTCTAAACCCCCGCTGCCGTGTGCGGAGCTGACGAAGAGTGAAATGGACTTTGCTGACAATTAGGAACACCGTTCCAGAGGAAACAAAAAGTCCCACTGCATCCGCTGCCGAGATCGTATCTGACATCTCTGAAATGTGGATGGTAGAAAGCGACACGGTGAGATAATGTCCCAGGAAGACCTTTTTCTCCTTGTCCCAGCCAGACCTCCGCAGAGCCTCTCCAACTCTTCCTCCTCTTTTTTCTCTGGATGATGGATTTGACACTTGCCAGTATCCTGTTGTGTGTCTCCACGGTGCCCCAGGCTTTCGGCGCCGTGACGGCCTTGGACAGAGGTTATGAATGAGCTGTGCACCCTGAATCGTTTCACCTGGCTATTTCTGCACCCTCCCTACGTCTGTCATTGAAGAGAAACCTTTATGTCTCAACGTTTCTGTTTTCCATTCCCTTGGATAAAATAGGACCTTCACATGTCCATGACCAGCACAGCATTTTCTCATCTTTTCTTGGTGCTTGGGTTAAATGCATTAAAAAAAAAAAAAAAAAATAATCTGTCAGGGATTTGCAGTTAGTTTTTTGGGGAAAAAAATTGTCCTTAAGTTAATAAGCAGAAAATATGTGATTAAATACTCTCTGTGCTTCAACAGGTATTTTATTTTCTTACAGGAATCACGTTGTTGCTTTCATTTCTCAGAACTCCAGTTTGGGGAGCATCATAGCACAGGCAAGGCACCACTCTGGAAGCCCCTTTGCTGCAGACGAACGTCACTGAACTTCATACGCTCCAACAGCTCATGTGAAAAATGTAGATCTTCTGTTGTACTACCAGAAAAGTAATTAATAGAAAGAGATGGGGGAGTGGCATGGTGGTAATCTCAACCTTTTGTATTTCATGGTCATTTGTTGTTTCCCACCTATGGTTTTAATGGATCGGCATGCCTTATAGCAGCTAGATATCTCATAATTTATCTGAATTTCTGACTTTCAAGTTCTGGAAGAGGGGATGTAGTTGTTATTTTTCATATTCTTTCCCTTCTGCTTTTTCTTTTCAGGATATGCGTTGAAACGTGCTTTCCTAGGAATGTAGATCTGTTTTGATTCTAATCTATAAATACTCTGCCTTGATTAGTTAGGAGTATTAAAGTAATTTTAAATCTTAAAATTTGCTCTTAAATTCAAAAAATGGAAAATTCTTTCTCTGTGGCCTTTTCCTGCAGGGCAGCATCAAACCTGACAGTGATCTTTGCTCGTGGAACATAAACAGCAAATTTAAAGGAAGATCTAAAGGACTTCAAAAAAAGCTGTAAGCAATCAAGATGCTTTTCTCTAGGTAAATTAAAATAATCCTTTTTTTCAAGGGTACTTATTTACTTATTAGGAAGGATTCAGGGAGGAGTGAGTTATTTATCATATGTAAATAATTTGTCTAGTGCTGAAATAGAGACCACGCTGCTTTAGCTCAATGCATGTGTTAGAAAACTTCATCCTAGATAGCAAAATTTTAAAATGTTTTCCCCCAAAATATGTCTACCTGTTCCTGCATGTTGCTATTGCATGTGCATGCTTTGATAGTAATGGCAACATCATGCACTTATCATACCCTTAAATAGTCCCATCCGGAGGTGTGTATTGCATCACGGCATTTCTGAGTCTTTCCTTTTTAAAGACGTTTTGCTCAGATAGGAGCCTTAAAATTTAAGTTCTGTTTTCTTCATTTTGCACTCCATTTGATCAGTTTTACACTCTGCCTGCCCTGCACTTCATATTTATCTGTCACATGGACTGCTCGCTCCACTTACTCGAGATCAGGAACCTGTTGAGTAGCACTGGCAGAGAGAAAATTTCACTTAGACCTTTATATAAACAAATATCATCTGTTTTAAGCAATGAAGCACCTCTGACCAATTGTCATGTTTCAGGCTGTGTCCCCAAAGTGTGTTTTTTACTCAACACCCTGTCAGGAGGAACAATCGTGTCTTTCTGGAAATCAGTCTAAATGGTTATAGGTGCTTTGTTGCCACCAGAGTTTTAAACCCATAGAAATTCAAGGTTTTTTCATACCGTTTTTTCTCTCCCAGGATGTTAGTACCTAGGAACTAGTTTCATTTCCCTTTTGGTATTGTTCACTGTGTTTTTAATGTTGTGGCTCTTGAAGCTGATGCTCCTGACATAGTTTGCCATGCAATTTTGAGTGCAGTCAGAAGACACGCTTGTGCAATCTCTCATTTATACACTGGATAAATACCACCTGCGTGCTCCAACTCTGCATGGCTGAAATCAGAAGAGGTTTTCACATTAACCTCAGTGGGAGAAAAATCTGGCTCAGAGTACTCTGGCATACAGATGCATTAACCGCTCGTGCACGTCTTGAGCTGCCTGCCCCACTGCTGCCAAAATACCACCTTTGTGTGTTATGTTTGGAAGGCAGTGATGTAACAGCTCTGGTAGAGGCAGGGAAATGGCATTTTAACTGTTACATTTCATAGCCATCACTGATGTCTTCTAAAATCCTCTTTTCCACCACCTTGGAATTAATGCTGTTGATTAAGATGGCTTCAGCGGTCCTGGAGTGACCCAGGGTCTGAGCCTGCAGGCACCACCTGGGCACAGTGAGCTGTAGACGTGGGCCGAGAGGGTGCAAAATAGGCAGGTAGTTTACTGAGTCTAAACGCATTTAGAAATTACTGTTGGCATCTGCACTCCTGCGCCAGCGCACCACCGCAGCCAGAGAAAAACCTCCGCAGCGCTGGTGGGACTGAGTGCAGCTCGCTCCAAGACCATCTGTCCCTTCAATAATCCAGGAATCCCTTCGGTGTCTGCTCCAGAGCAATGGACATGCGCCACCTTGACAGGAACCAGTAAAAGGCAGGCAAGGGCCTGGGCAAAGCACCTGATTGCAGAGGGGAAGCAGGAGAATTAAAAAAAGTGAGGTGGAGTTTTCCACCCCATACCCATTTCTAGTGGTTTTGGACCTCCATGCTAGTCTAGAAAAAATAGGGACATGTGGGACGACATTTTTCAACAGGGAAAAAAATTACTGGGGAGTTGTAAAGCCCAGATGCTTCAGGATAAAAGGGGAGCTGTCCTGGAGCAGGGCAGCAATGTTCGGGAGAGGGAAGGAGAGGTCCATCAGGCACCGTCAGGAGAGGAAGCTCTGCTGGGTGCAGAAACCCATTTGTAAAAATAACCACACAGTTTTGGCTGACTGGGCTTCTTCCTGTTGTGTGACACATGTACGAGGAAGATTTCTCTCTTGAGTAAGAAATCCTTTCCTGTCTTCATTCACCATCTCCAATGGGATTTCACTCAGTGCTGTTGAGGAACATCTCCCAGGAAGGGAGATCCTGTCACGCAGACATGAGCTACGTTGGGTTTGTTGTGACCGTTGGTGAAAGCTGGCAGGAAAAGGACCGTTATCCGCCGTTGTCTGATGTTAAAAAAATGTTCCTCTTCAAATTGCAAAATAATTATCATTATGATCAATGTTCATGCAGTGCTTCGTTTCTGGGGACACCTGATCTTTGAGAGGAGTGTGTGCTGGCAGGAACGGCTCAAGCTACCCTCCAAAGAAAGTCAGGTACAGCTAGGGACGCGTTTTCTTACTCCCTATAATGCCAAGTGCAGCCCATCCCTCATACCTGATTGGGATTCCCTGGCATGATGCATGGAGATAATGAGTAACAGCAGCACCGGGACAAGACTCCATCAGCTGGCAGGGACACCCTGTCCCTCCCGGCTTGCAGGGTGCTGCCCTTCAGGGTGCCGCGATGAACTGCTGCCCCCCACATGGCCTCGATGGCCGCAGGCGTTGCTCCTGCCCTGGCTTCATTACTCCATTGCATCATTTCTGTGGCAAAGCCGTTTTAGGGCATTTGCGCCTTAACTCCCTTTCACACGCCAATACTCTTTTGCTTGTTAACTGCAACACAAAACAGATATTAGCTTTTCCTGTTGATGCTGCTACTATAAACCCACTTATTTCATCCATCATTTCTGTCCTCATTGTCCTCCGCATCTCGGAATTTAATACTGGAAGGGCTGAGTTATTATTGTGTTGCGGTTTCTGCCTTGTTGTTTTTCCACTTCTTCCCCATTTTCTGTGTGAATTGACTTGGGAGATGTCTGTACAGACAGCAATAAAGACCTTTAGACACGTCTACACGAACTCCTGTTCCTACAGCGAGGAGCTGGCAATAGTTCTTAGCACATGGAAAGCCACAGGTTTTTGTGTATCTGCAGGCTTTTGTATAGCCGACTTCGCTGCAAACACGTCGTGAAAACAGACATTTGGCAGAGTAATTAAAAGTTGTGAACGCTTTACGACTGTCATTGCAAGCGGTGTGTTGTGCTGTTTGACTATTTCATTCAGTCACTGTGTGGAATGCCTCCATTTCTCCAGCCCTTCCTAAAATAATTGATGTTATTGATAGATTTTGAAATCTATCTTTATGGACATTCTTTTGCACCTTTTTGTTTTGGCATTCTTGTGCGACCTTTGTTGTTGGAATTAGGGTATTCAGCACAGACCCATGCTCAGGCTGTTGATAATGATAAGCTACACAAAGAAATGTAAAGCAAGCTGATGCAGATATTTAAAAGGACGTCACTGCCATGTGCTTTAGCTGAGTTTGGGACCAAGTACCCTTTACTTCTCATGTGAGAACATCTTTGTATGTCAGTGTTTTCCCTAATTGACTTTCTCATTGTAATAATTTCTCTTAAATTATTTGATAGGCTGGGAAAGTCCAGGTTGCTGCCACCACTTCTGAAATCCTAGAATTTTCTATCGTCATTGAACCTACAGCCAACTCTCACCTCAAGAGTCATGACCTCCAGCCCTGTACTTCTCCCCCAGAAGCTGTCTACTCTCTGTTCCAGAAGAAAACTGGAGGGAGACCGAAAAAACATACTTTCCAAGGTAATCACTTTAATACATACTTTTCTAGCTGAAATCTCAGGCAGAAAGCGTGTCCATCCCCATTTCTGTGGTCAGGGCATTGCATTAGAGACGGGTAGGAATGGTCAATACCTGCTTGCTGCCGGCAAATGGAGTCCTTCATGGGACCGATTCCAGCAATAAGTTTAAATTGGTTCTCTGAGGACCTCTTACTGATACAACTGATGAGCTGAAGTCTTTGCCAGAGTGTTTTCCCGTTCTCTGCCACTGCAGGACAGGGTTGTGTAAGATGTAGTTGTACTGGCTCAAAGACATTTCAAGTAAACAGATGCAAATGTTATAAACAAAATCAAACCACTGCAATGTTCCTAATTATGAAAATAAATGTAGGCTCTGCTAAGAGATATGTACTACTGCAAGATAAATGATAGAGTGCAAGATAAATCGCACAGCCTTAGAAGCAAGTACAAAGGACCCTATAATATCGAAAACCTGCTTGAAATTATAATCTCAAATAACTTAGGCACTTCATTGGCAATTGCTTACTGTTTTCAGGCATTTCCCAAATTGCTTGAAGTTCTCAGCTATTTCCCAAAATAATCTGCTTTATAATGTGTCTGTAACATGCAGAGCCCACATGTTTGTTGACATACGGTCTCCCTGGCTATCGAACTTAAATCCTTTTTGGGGCTAAACACAGGACTGAGATATGCACAATGAATCTCTATTCCTATTTTTCCACTTAACACAGAATAAAATAATTGCATAAAGTTCAAAAGTCTTAATTGCTGATGGATTTTTCCATGGGCAGAGGAACACAGAGTTTTCCACCAGCATCCCCCAAGGCAGTACCATCACATTATTTTCCAAGGGCCTTTCAGCCCAGGCATTTTTCTGCTCTGCAGAACAACAGGAAAGTGGAGCAACAGATGTGATGTAAAGGAAACCTGTCACTTTTTAGGGGTTTTAACCAGCCTCCAGAATTCTCTCCAGAAACTGCTGATGTCTTTGACCTGGCTGCCTAGAAATGGGCACAGATTGCTTCTTCATTATAGCTTTATGTTTTCCTGCCTCACTCTTCCTGACAAATGTGTGGGGAAGTTTATTTGCAGAGAAGAAAATGTGGTTATAAAAAAAACTATGGCTTGGCCAACAATAAGTGAAAGTGGTTTATCCAGTTACTTGACATTCAGTTTGGTTACTTGCCAAGCTTCATCACAAAATATCTTGTAGCGAAACTAAAGAACTTCTGTCCTACTTCACAGATTATATTTTCCTTTACTCTTTGGCATGGGATGTTGTACTCCTGGGGTAACAGTCATTTTCTCCTCTGAATTGGAACACTGTTCTCACGGAGCTCTCTGCTGAGATCCTGTCCGCCAGTGGCATGGAGCTCTTGCAGGGTATTTCAGCTTTGTCTGCAGGAGAAAAGGAGGTAAAAGAGAACTGCTGGGCTCGGGCGTGACTGTACTCCTGCCGCAGAGATTTTGCAGTAGGACCAGAGGTAGTGCAGAGTCCCTCTGTGGCTCCTTTGGCAGTGGCCAGCAGTGCTAGGGGATTTATTTGAAGTGCCTAAACACGTGAAAAAAAATTAGCCATAGGGCGTAAGAGTTGGTTAGGTGGCATCGTTGACATCCCTGCATCATGATAATATCTTGAAGCTGTATTTGTTTTTAAAATGAGCCCTTAGAGAGGGTTGGAGATCTGCAGGCACTGGTTGCTGGCTATCGATTCTCTCCCCCCGGGTGGCTAATACAGCTCTCCAGCCCGCGTCGATCGTGGCTCTTTGATGCCCAGCCTGAAATAGGTTTTCTCACCTACAGGAAAAAAGTCCGCATCACAAGATACCATCTCACTAAGTGCTAATTTGACAGCCTTATTGGCAGGCCTTGCTGTGAGGCCAAGTTGTTGTCGGAGCAGGGATGTTGGAATTGCCATCCCAACCCCTGGAAGTCATCCCTTTGGGTCACTGTCGAGGATGCTGGCAGCAAAGTCTGGCAGCTGCTTCATCTCCGCTGTCTGGTCTGTCAGACTGGCACTAGGCTACTAAACTTACTAAAAACTAATGCTAAAAGCAGAAGAAAATATGCAAAATAGAGTTTTCTCTTCTTCTTCTATCTTCTTTTATTTTTCTTTTCTCTTCTTTTTTCTCTTCTTTTCCAACCATACAGAGTCTGGTTGGTAATGGGGCACACAAAATCCTGTCTTCTCCCCAGTACCATCGGATGTAAACTAAAATAGCGTGGCATCTTTGCCTCTGATGTGACTAATTATTTCTAACATTTTCTCCTGAAGCATTGCATAGTGAAAACCTCAGTCAAATCAAGCCAGAGCTGAAATTCTAAAAAAAGGTAGAAGCAGTTATATTTAAAATACATGTTAGGAATCAATTGCACGCAATTTCCTGCAAGTTTAATTCTGTGCGTGCAGTTTTGAAGAACTTGGCTGTGTTTTTAGCTTCATGTTCTGTTAGTTGGACAGAACAATCTCTGCACAGGCCTGATGGTGACCTAGCAAAAACCACTCTCCCTTACTCGTCTGAGAATCCAGATGATTCTCTGACATAAAACACTTCATCCAGGTATATTTAGGCAATAAAAAAATCAGCATTAGGAGTGGAAAACTCGATTATATTTTGCTGTTACATTTAACAAGAAAGATGCAATATAAATTAGTAAGAATGTGTATGAACACAATTTAATAAATACAAGAGGAAAGATGCTTACATCCTCCAGTACGTGGAGTTTATAGCCTTGTGCAATGTAATTAGGCGTCTATGAGGGCGAGCATAATAAACTGTAGATAGTCACACAGCAGTGAATGATAACAGTATGTGTAATTCTAATGATATACAGTACCACAGCTGAAAGACTGAACGCAACCCCGCAATTTGTGTAACAGAGACAGGAGTGGATGGAAGGGTGGTTTGTTTTGTGGGTAGTTTGTATGTGAAAGGCTGGAACGCTAGCCACAGACTGGAAAAAAAGGCAAAAAACAGCATGCTTCTTGACTGGTACTGTTGCAATCTGCTATTTAAACACCTTTTTTAATTCCCTTTCCCAGGCACGTGAACTGCATGATCCCAGTGACTCCTTTGGCATTCCCCCTCGCTCCTGTCTGACCTTTGCCCAAGAGCGAAGCTGCGAGCGGAGCGCTGCGAGCGGAGCACTGCTGAGCTCCAAGCTCTGCCCCTCACTTGAGTCTGCCGCCTTTTAAGCTGCCCGCAGGGTACGAGACTTTCAGAGTTACGAGCAGAACAGATTCTTTGCTGACCTTAGCCGGTCGAGCAGCCTCAGCGATTGACGACAGACCCTAGCAAAGTCCTGGTAACTCGGGTTTTAAATCCTGTAGGGATTTCAGCTGCTTTTTTGGCTGCAAGACTTGGCTCTTTCAGAGCAGGGGAGTGTGTGCAGTTGATGCCCTGGGAGCCTCGAGCACAGGATGGAGTTTTAGCATCCATTGCAAAGCTTGACATTTCTCTCTATTTCCTGTGCTGCTTCCCAGCCCGTGACCTAAATTATGAGTAGGAGATATTAAGCCTGGATTTTAACTTAAGAGCTGAGTACACCCACAGGAGAAATTAAAGCACAGTGTTGTTTTTTGATTGAAGGTAAGCAGGCAGTGAAATTATACAGGATTCTTTGTTTAAATTGCTGCCAGAAATAGGAATTTTTGAGCAATATTCTTTTCTTTATTGCGCTTTCTCCTCTAAAACCGGTCTCATACCCCCACCATATTTAGACACAGCACAGTCCTGTTTTGTTTATTTTTTAAGTGGTAATAAAATGTCACCTAACCTTAATTCCTTACTCCTTCCTACTATTTATTAAACCTGTTTTCCCCCCAAGGTAGCATTTGCCAGCTTTTCCTGGAATTTCTTCACCATAAAGTCTGTGGGGTTTTGTGTGCAATGTCATAACTGTGGCAACAGAGAAAACCTTGGGAAAAGGGTGTGGCAGGGCTCTGACTTCTTGGTCCCGAATTGCCCGTTGCTATGAGAAAGTGCAAACAGATGCTGTACCCCGCCATCTATCTGTGGCTGGTTTTTGGCTACCTGATGGCTACTGGTGCTCCTTCTGCAAATATTGAATGTGTTCGTTCTAAAAATAGAAGAAAAAAGTCTAAATTTGCAAATACTGAATCTAGCTAAATACTCTCCGTCCTTGAATAATCCCATCTCCTTGGATTATAGATACTTGTCTCTCCTCAGCCAGTTCTTTCACCTTCTAAAAATACACCAGAGGATTTAAACCTTGTGTCCTTTGCTGAGGAATGAGATCCTCCAGCTGTAACCCACCTTCACTCTTTCAGGGAAGATTTGGTTGATGTTGGACACTGAGGCATTTTATATTGGGTTTAGCTCTGTGAAATTTCAGCTAATACTGTAAAAGAGTTAATTGATTTCTGCAGGTTACAGTCTAACTTTATCCCATGTCAGGATTTTCTCCTGACACTGCTCATACACAAGGTGATAATCTTGTATCTGAAGGCAAACATATAGAATACATTTTAGTGATCCCATGGACCGGTTTCCCAGGCAACTGTAACATCTTCATCCACAGCAGGGTGCAGGGCTTGCCTGGCCAGCGTCTCTTCATGCTACAGAGCCTGCAATCAGCAAATGCGCCTTGCCATGCTTTGTGGAAGTTAAAAAAGCAAATATAGATGAGTCTGGGATATTTCCTCTTGAAGTTAAGGTCATTCATGTGTCTGGTGTTGTCCAGTACAAAGAGTGTTTGACTGCTGAGGTTGATACATAGCCCGGTCACAACCTGCCAGCTGGGATTGAATGGATGGTTGACGGATGATGGCTTCTGTGAACACAGTGAAACACGTGGCTCAGGGTCCAGAGATGGGCAGGTGAACCAGGAACTACCCCTTTCTAAAGAGGGTACTAGTGATACAAGAGTCAAAACCCCCACGTGGCTAAAATTACGAAGGGAAAAACCAAAAAATCCCTTTATGCAGAGAGAAAAAAGGGTACTAAATACATTTTATTAAATACCCCATCCCTGGGAGTGTCCAAGGCCAGGCTGGATGAGGCTTGGAGCAACCTGATCTAGTGGAAGGTGTCCCTGCCCATGGCAGGGGGTTGGAACTAGATGATCTTTAAGGTCCCTTCCAACCCAAACTGTTGTGTGATTGTATGATTCCGTTCTTGTACTGCATTCAGTCTTGCAGAAAATGGGACTGAGCTCAAAAGGCTAGCGGGGAGCATGAAGTCCACCTAAACACAGTGTCCTCTTCTTCAAAATCCATCCCTAGCCTCTATTTATGCTACGCCACCCCAAATGAGTCAGCGGGGCTTTGGGAGAGGTTGTAGGTTAGAAAACAGCCCTGGGAAACTCAAAGCTATCAGGCTTCTGTGTTTCCCATCTCTGACATTTGGAACAGAATTAGCCAGTTTACAGCTTGTGAACTGCAAGGACTGTGAAGCGATTTGATGTGGCCTAAGAAAATAGTGTGTCATTTGGCACTGAGAGCTCACGTGTTGACTCAGATGGACACCGAGAAACCACGGTAGTGCTGAACTGTGAATCGTTCCAGGGAAATGGGAAATCTTCGGGTTGCACCTCGTGGTCGCGTCTTTGATGCGCAGTTATCGGTATCCGAGCCTTGGTATGCCACAGTACAGACATGCCCTAAGGCCACAAGCTTCAACACTTCCAAAGAGCACGTGTTAAGAGACTCTGCTCTTATATCAGAAGCCTGCAATGGGTTGAATCCGAGTATTTTTAGCTCCTGTCCTGTTGGCTTAGATGATGCTGACATTATGAAATTTGGCAAGGCAGAGAACTGTAGAGTTACTTGAGTTTCAAGGGATCTCTTACATGTAACATGGTCCTGGTGTTCCTGCTGCAGTAAAGAGACTGGGAAGTGCACGAGCTTCGCTTTCTCAGTCGCTTATTCCTAATTGGTTGCAGTAGTCTGGAGCATCTCGGATCTCGGGAGGCAATGACGAAGGGCAGGCCCACACTGGGTGCTGGAGCCCTGCGCGGGGATCCCGGAGCTAGTGGAGGCGGTGCTCAGGCAGCACCCAGAGAAGCATCCCCTTGTCCTGGGGTCATGGTCCCTATGCCCATAAACCCCACTGAGGTGGCCTGAGTCCCACCATACTCACATGGTTATTCAGCGTTGGGGAGCAGGGGGGTGATGCGTGGGGTGCTTCCCTGGAGTGTTAATTCAGGTGTGCTCCTTGCTGCTGCAGTCAGTCCTTCTGCTCACAGTCCTCCTTGCTTTTAAAATGAAGCCCTCAGCCCCTTTCAAAGTTATACCCTGTCTGTCTTCACTCCTCACAGCTTGGGCTCGCTCAGCCTTTATTGAAAAGTGCAATACTGAAGTCCACCATGTGATTTTTTCTGTGTACGTGTGTGATGGGAATTGGGTTTAAAAGCATTAACTTTTACTGCTCGAATGAAAGAACTGGCTGTCAGCAGGCAGGCTCTTCGGAAGGAAAAGAGAGTCACAGGGTTTTTTGTGGAGTACATGTTTGCTTCTGGCAGTCAATATAGTGTCAAGCTGAATGGAGAGCTGGTCCTTTTCATGTACTGTGTCTGCAACACTTTTCCTGTGAGACCAGAGCAATGAAACTCTGCAGTAAGTAGCTAGAAAACATCCACTGTCCTGTCCACAGAGAACAATCCTGATCCTCAGCATTCGTGGCCTTTCCTATTCCCCAGGAAGTGACACTGTATTACCTTTGCTAATACTGGATTTTGTGTGTATTCATAGTAATCTGGACTCTGGATTAAGAAGTAGCAGTTGGTTACCTCCCAAGCTAGTGGCTGTGGGGTGGGGTATGGATTGGAAAAAAGACCCTGAAGATGCTGGTGCTAAAAGAGGGATTTACAAGGTGGAGACAGGGAGAGAGACAAGTTTTGTAAATTAGGTATTAATGCAAGTACTAGAGGAATAAGGGGGCAGGTATAACTTCTCGAGGAGTTAAAACATGATGAGGTATGAAGACATGCTTGCACAGAACAAGAAAAATCCAGTAAGCTGCAACAGGTTTTCAGTGAGAAAACCAAAACTTCTCTCTTTTGACATGTGATATTTTTGGATGAATCATTTTATAAGAGGAGGAGAACACAGAGGAATAAGGGGGCAGGTATAACTTCTCGAGGAGTTAAAACATGATGAGGTATTAAGACATGCTTGCACAGAACAAGAAAAATCCAGTAAGCTGCAACAGGTTTTCAGTGAGAAAACCAAAACTTCTCTCTTTTGACATGTGATATTTTTGGATGAAGCATTTTATAAGAGGAGAACACGAGGGGAAATCATGCTCCTCACTAGCTTATGCTCAGACAAAAGGAATGTCAGCTCGAGCACCGAGTTGTATGACAGCAGCATTACCTCTCCCCTACTTGAGGACCTTTATAAGCAACAGCAGTCACCAGGTAATGATCCAGGGCTGGCATTTCGCAAGGTAGTGAAGCTCCTTTCCCTCAGTCATGGAGTACCAAAGGCATCGAGCGGTACCTGATACCTGGGACCACCTCAGTGTCTCAGCTGCCTGTAGAGCAAAGCAGACTCGTACCTTGATTTTATCTTCCTACCAGCGTTGAGAGCACGGGTATATTCACAGTGAGAAGCTTGCTCTAGGGTTCACTGCCTATTTGTTTTCTGTTCAGTAGGTCGTTACGGAGAAGACCCTTCCTATCAAAAGGCTTTTGGGGAAAAGAACAGCTCCTTTAAAGAGGCTGCAGTATCCTTGTTTATTTAAGTGGCACAGACAAGTAGAAAGAAAATAGCAGTGAGTTAGAAGAGCATGGAGAACAGATGGGAAATGCTCTGCATTTTGGAGAAAAAAGGTGTGTCCTCTCACCTCCTACAAATGATGACTGCTGTTCCAGATGTAGCCACTTATTTCCTAATGGTACTTTAGGTCTCGTGTCACAAATTTAAACTGGCATCTTACCCTTCTCCTGAAATGCCAAGAGCTAATCTGTGAACAGCTGAGATTTCTCCCTCGCAAATGTTGCCTGTTCAGAAGGAAATGAGCCACCCCTGAGTTGTGATTTGAACATTTTCTTATAATTCTCTGCCAAGCGAAAGGTAACTTTGCATCTCTCCCAGCTGATCAGACCAGGACTGTTTGCAGACGAAATGAGACCGTGGACAAATGTTTTACATCCAGCTGACCTGTTTTCCGTCCTGAAGGTCACGCCAGATTGCATAAAAACCAGCTCAGGTGTGAGCAGTTCACTCCTTTCTGCCCCGTCTGTGGATGGTGAGTGTCCCGCTGAGCATTTCTCATCCTCTGTGTCCCCCACTGACCTTGCAGTCGCTATGGGTCTCCAGGTTGGTGTCCTGCTATTTGCCTCCCGACTGTAATTGTTGCGTTGGGTTAGCTGTTCTACCGTGACTAACTTTAGCCCTACGTCACTCCCTTTTTTCCATTCCCAAATGACATGGTGTTCGTTGGTATGACATCTCAAGGACATAGAGAGCAGAAAAAATGGGTTTGTGCTGAGCTTCTGTAGATGAAAATATGTGAACTTCCTTGAGCCAGAATATTCTGTTGGCATCTTAATGTAATAAAAACTATCTGATACCTTTTTCCTTGTCTTTCTTAGCCTTACCCATTGGAGAATGCTGAGATACAGTGCAATAGCATATATAAAATTTATGCCCTTCAAAGCCACCCAACTCTCCCTATTCCCTAGTATTTATACTATTTATGTTAGTTTTCCTTCACTCCTTTAAAGTTTGATCCCTTTAAAGTTTGATCTCTTCTTCTTAAGTCACATCAGACTTTCCTACATCCTTTTCTCCTCACTCTCCTCAAAAAACTTTGCCTTTTCTTGTCTATCTAGGCTCTTTTCTCTTTCTTGCTTCTACTTCAACAACGATTCAGGCTTTCTCAGATCATCGAGATCTTTGTTGCATCTGAACAGAAATTGGGTTTCGGCTTTGACAGGTGCCTTTTTAGCTCAGCGCTGACATCTTTTCTTAGGCAGCAGCTTCCTGTAGGATCTATTTGAGAAATTTCTGAATCCATAAATTATGTTGGCACGCACAAATAAGCGTAGCAAAAATGTTAATTACCACCACTGTTCAGTTGCTGAGCCTCCCCTTAATGGGTTGAGTAAGTTTTGTCTGCTCTGCCTTTTTTTTTTTTCCCTCCAGATAAATTATCAAATGACTTTAACATTTGGTGGTGGTGCACAGAGAATAATGAGAGCTTGTTTTTCATGTTGTACTTCATGCAGATTGTTTTTCTGAAGGCGTGCAAAGGAATCTGACAAAAATGCAACAGCATCTATAAAGCAGAAATGTTTTCCGCCACGTTTAAATATGTTGTTGCCAAATGCATTATTTCTGTCATTTCCCACAGGATATAGCAGGAACGTGGTGGTGTCAGCAGAAGTCGTGTGGACGTTTGTGCTCTTGGCAGAGGAGCTGCAAGGTGGCACGCGCCGCGGTCTGTGGGAGACGATGATGGTTGGTATCGCAGGCTCAGGTTTTACCTCACGGCGCAGTTTGACGCAGTCAACAGCTCTGCCCCGTGCCGGGGAGTGGGGCTGGCAGACCCAGGTAAGGAAACTCATCCTGTCACTGCCCACATCGTCCCTGTCTACGTTGGCTGTAACCAGGAAGGAGAATATATATAATTATAGATGATGATTAGACTTTCAAATCCTGAGGATGGTGACTGTGACGCAGCTGACAGTTCCTGTCTGAGGTAGGATGGAAAACGTGACTTTAAAGATCGTTTCTCCTTCTGGCATGGGAGGATCAGGCTGCAGCTTCGTCCCCTTTGCTGTGACAGTGCACAGCTCCAATGACGCAGAAGTGCTATGGAATCGGGTGGCAACCCAAACCCTGGGGTTCACGTTATCTGTGTGTCCAGAGATCTTGCACCCTGTTCCTTACGTAGCCTAACACCACTCGGTTGCTGCCCGCTGCCTGGCTGCTCTCTGTCCAGGCCAAGCGAGCAGACCAAAACGCCCCTCCGGAGTGGGAGGCAGGAGGGGCAGTGCTGCTTCTTAATGCCTTTTGGATTTTCTTACCCTGCGTGTCAGACAGCGTATTGCTGGAGCCTCAGCCGTTGCTAACAGAGGCTTAGGTGGGGGGAATTGAGTGGAATTGCATTGAAAATTAGTTTTTAAAAAGGAGCCGTGCATCTTTTAAGTGAGGGCTGTGGTGCCGGAGGATCCATCCTGTCTGCGAGGGGCTGGAGCAGTGCAGCACTCGCAGGACTTCGCAGGCGGCAGCGCTGGCAAGCACAACGAAATTCAATAAAAGCCTCTCTCCCGGAGAACTTCTGGAGTTAAACAGGAACGCAGAGCTGTTTATCCACAGCAGCCGATGCGGGCCTCGGTGGACTCGGAAAATATGCACCTGACCTTTGATGAGACTATCGCCTCCTCCGCGGAGAGCACTCCTGTGCAAACAGCTCGGCACAGGAGCAGAGTAAATAACAGAGAGGAGAGGCTCCAGGCCATGGGCACGAGTGTCCCGTGCTCGTGGAGTGGTCATTCAGTTGCTGCCCCGTCACAGAACCAGGGCAGGAGGGGAGACAAGAGCTGTGCTTGCCCCCAGCTGCACCACTTGGCCTTACAAACCCTGACCCTGGTCAGCCAGGGACATGCTCTTTCTGGATCATAACCAAGTTTAATGGGATTAGAAACAGCTGTGGCAGGGAAATGCCCAGAAATAGCCAAGTGTGCCTCTATTGCAGCTTTTTAGGTCCTTTGTGCCTCTGTAGACGAGATCTCAGTGGTGCAAGCCAGGGGTTTGGGTGAGTGCCCTTGCTCTATAGGGAGAGCACAGCAATAACGACCGAAGGAATAAACCCGCTTTCTGACTTCTGTTTTTCTTCTGTCTTTGTGTCTTGCTGGGATTTTTTATTATCACTGAGTCAGGAACAGATGTATAGGCTGTGAGTATGATTAATTTCCATTTTGCACCTTGCTATGATCTCAAAGCAAACCGTCCTGGCTCTTTGGTTTCTTGATGTTCTTGAAAGCAAGGAAAGCTTTGAGCTCAGCGCAGAATATCAAGGCGGCTGTCTCCAAAAAAAAGCCATGCTGAGGTTTCACTGTGAACATCCGAGAGGGGAACAGTGAGATTTAGCACCTTGCCTTTCTCCAGACCACTAACCTGCTATGGTTTTACAATGTTTGGGGTTATACCAGTGGGCCATGCAGCTGGTCTTTGGTGTATGCTTTCATTTTTATTATTTTGATCCCTTAGCAAAGGCACACAGTGCCAGCTTGAACACTTGAGATTTACTACAGTCATGGGGGAGGGAAAAATCATGTTCTCGAACTTATAGGCTTATTAACCTTATTAAGTTGCAAGGCTCAATAGGCTTAGCAGTAAGCTTTGTGTTGTGTTTCATACGTTTTTCGTGGGGAACCAAACAAGAGCAGCAGCGAGATGCAGTTCACAATTTCTTTAACAAAGCAGGCAGGAGGGAAGAGGTGATGTTGTTGGTTTTGCAGGGAAGATGAAGATATTGCTGCCAATTTATTCTCACAGAATGCAAATTTAATGGACGCTGGGGATTTTTATTATGGTTCTTAATGATTCATATGACCTATGATTCCTGCCAGTGAACCTTAGCTGGGAGCAAGGCCTCAGACTGGGTGCTCTGCAGACAGAGGGGAAGGCAGAAATGTCAATTGCCACTTGTTCTGTTAAACCTGATTCATCCAAACCTGAAGTGGGAATATCTTGAATGTATCTTAATCTCCATATACACTTTATGCATGCAGATCACCGTTGTGTTAAATTGCATCCTGAATCGCTAGGAAAAAATAAACTCGAGGAAGTGAGAAGCAAATGTGAGAGCTTGAATGTTCACTCCGTTCAGATGACAACACTTCTGTGTGTCCCAGAGGTGGACACACAACTTGAACCCAGTTGTTGGTGACGTCTCAGTGCCTCATACTCACCTAACTGCAGCCTGCCTCGTGTGAAAGCAGTTTGTGGCTGCTCAGCTGGTCCAAGCATTGGAAAAGGTGGAATCTGCCCTTGAATTTTGGGGAGGAACACCCCCAACATTACTTGCCTGTCTCCTCTTGTGTCCTAGGGACTGCAGCCTGCCGTAGGTGACTTTTAGGCAGCCCTGGGAACAGAAAGCAGGCTGACGAGTTTTGCTGAGACCTTACTGTGAGCGTGTAATACGAGGATGAATGCAACACGCGCGAACCCTCAGGTTAACCGGTATTTTCTTCCTAGCGTTCAGGCCAGGTGTGATTCGTTCTGCAGTCTTTGGGAGGTTTGCTGCCATGTGAAGCTCTTTCCCACCCGCTGTGTGAAACATCCTTAACGAGCGCGTTTCATCGTCTTTTTGTCCTTCCTTAGAAAGTCACACAAGAGCTGTCTTCCCGTGTTGTTCCAAGTTTCGGTAACCTGCTGCTTTGCTCCAGACTCCACAAATCTTCATCCTGTCCGGGTCCGCGTGGGCGTCTCCCTGGGATCCCCTGGGAGCTGCTTGGTGTCCTCTCTTGGTTGGCCTGCCAACACCTTCTCGTAGAACCATAGAATGGTTTGGGTTGGAAGGGATCTTAAAAATCATCTAGTTCCAACCCCCCTGGGATTAGTGCTGAAGGTGCCTGCAGAGAAAGGCTGTGGGCACCTCTCGTCTCCAAACCTTATGAGCTAGAAACATGCCCAAATCCACTGTTTCAGGGGGGGTGTGATGGTGCTGAGCATAGGAGGTACCAATCAGGCACCATGGGAGGTCACCAGGGACTCAAACAACTCATGATTTAAAAACCCCGAAGTCAATAATGCCCAAAAGGTTACCCGGAAACTCTAAGGTACAAGCTCCACATGGAACCCAGAAATCCTGAACTTTAATTACAAGGCTTTTCTTGTCCCTTGTCTTCCGCAAATAATGTTGCATGAAGGTTAATTCTGTACTAAAACGGAGTTAAACTAAATGCAGATACAATGAAAGCTGACGCTAAACTACGCTGAAGCAGAATCCAACCCGACGTGCTTTTCCTCGCAGCAGAAACACGGGCTAATCCGCTTATCGGTTGGAGTTGGAGGTCCTGTATGACTGGGAACGGGATGTTCCATTCAAAGGAAAGGATTTTCTCTCTGAATAAGAGGACACATACTGAATATGCAAATAGTCAAATGTTCTCTTGACGGTTTTTATAAATGGATTGCTTACTCTGGTGTTTTAATGAGGCTAATTTAATCTCATATTTCTGTAGTCCTGTTGGTCCTGAAGAATCCTGAAGTACTTTACTGGCAGCTACAAACACGTACGTTTAAAAAGTACTTGAAGAGCCGTTGGACCATGTCAACCACCGAGATGATCAGCACCAGCATGTAGAGTGATGATGAACAAATATTCAACCACCATCTGAGATGAAATTACAGATTTTTCTATAAAATGTGTTAAAGGCTCGTACATGCCGCCGTGTATGTTCTGGCCTTATCTGAAGGCCTTACTGCTTTCTGCTTTCTGGAATGAAATGCATCCACATCAGGAGGCTGAACATTCCAGTTAAAGTTGCCATGATTTATAACAGGTCAGGTCTCCCCGAAGACTCACCCAGAGTTCCCCTCTGGAGCCCTTGTACGTTGAGTTTTGAGTGTAAACACTGAAGGAAATGCAACATTTGAGGCTGCTGAGTCATTGGCATGCATGTCTAACAGTGGGTGATTTTTTAAAAAAGGTCCTTTGCATTTTCATTCTAAGGAAATATATTGAATTTTATGTTTTTCAGCATTCCCTCAGGGCCTGTGTAGGCCAACATTCACAGATTCTGTGGGACTGTTACTGCTTTTACAGGACTTTGCATAAATAAACCACAGGATCCCCTAAAATGTTTTGGAATTAAATGTTGCACAATAAATTTGTTGCAGTAACAAATGATGCTCTTGGACATAAATGTTTGCTACATCGATGGAGATTAGCAGAATTTATTAATCCTACAGAAGGTTTGATTGAATAAACTTAACGTAGGCTAAGATATGTCTGCATGCAAGGGAAGAAATTAATGTCTTCAGTTTCAAGTTCTAGGAAAAAGGCTTAAAAATTGAGTGCATTAAAAGCTAAGCATGTAAAAAAATGAAAAAGGGAAGAAAAAGCTATATATATCGTTATGTATTGTTCTATCTACTGTAGCTGCTCTGAGTATAATAAGATTCTTTAAGGAACTTTCTACTTAAAGTGCACTTTTACTGTTTTTCCCTTGCAGCCAGGCTTCACAAGGTCTTAATATGATATATTGGAAGTGGTAAAAAATTCTGGAAGTGTATTTTTGCAATCTTTAGACCTTTGACCAGATTCGCTATGATGATACAGACTTAACAGTAAACCCACTTGAGAGACATTTTAATGGAACACTTTAAATGAAATCAATTGGTAGTTTCATAATGGCAGCTGAACGTGTGTTCTTGCCATTTTCCCATTTAACAAGAAGAAAAGGCCAAACAAGGACCAATTAGTCATAATAAAATCAGCTTTGATGACATTTTCACTCCTGAACTCTGGTATAAAATGGTCATCTAAGAAAGAACTGAAAGGATATGTGAGGAATTTGGTAGCATAACTGCATGTACATACATCTACACTCCTGGGTAAAAAATGATCAGGTAAAGTCACTGCAGATTAATTGATATAAGGAGAAAATATACCGTTTGTGTGTCTGTGTGTATGCATGTAGCTTTGCTTGGTTTTGTTTTAGATTTCAACTGATCTCAGTTTTTCTTTGAAGTCTGTGCAGGTTAAACTTTGTTTTCATTCTTTGGATCTCAATGACATTTGTGTGCTCGGGTTACCCACTTGTCCCTTCCATGGTAAGTCATGCTCCCTACAAGATCAGATGTTTGGGGTTTTTTAAATGGCTATTTTATTTAAATTATTGGGTTGGTTTGCTTGTTTCTTTGTTGTTGTTGTTTTTTTATAAAATGAAAGAAGTTTCTTCTATTAAAGCTATTGGTTAGATATTATTACCTAATTTTCCTGGAGTATAGCCCAATTTTTGTTTTTGTTACTAATAAAATATGCAAACCTCTAAAATAATCATGTGAGAAATCTACTGCATATTTAATGTAGAGTGTGTAGAGCTTTGCTGAAGTTGAAATATTGTATGGAAAAGAGAAAAAATCAATCTCCTCCATTTCATCTAAATTCCTTGTTATACCAAATAGGTACAATAAGATATTTGTATTAATTTCATTAATTTATTGCTAGCTAGTTTATAAACCAGTAAATTTATTGGTCACTGTTAGTGTGCAGGTGTAGGAGAAATTCTTACATATAAGTTATGGAAAAGTATTGCATAGAATCAGTGATACGAATTTGATTGAACTGTGAGATAAAGTAGAACCGAAGTGAACAGGTTGCTTCAATAACACTCACATCCTTTCAGTGTCTGATCTCATCCAGGTTACCATGACAGATTGCTGGTCAAACACCACGTAAGATTTTGCCAGTGTGGAATGAGATATTTGATTTCTAATGATGTTCAATTTTCCTGCTTTGGACAAAGTCTTCTTTAGACACCCTTTAGACACCTTTTCTTTATTGCTGTAAAATCAGCTCTAGGAGCCACAGTTCCGATTTCTTCATTTCCTCTGATGTGTTTTGCATCATTATTTTTTCACCAAGGTGATCTTTTTAGGAATGGTGGTCACTCGTAGGGCTGTTTCTTTTATTGATGTGAAGTTCCTGTTAGCCTTAATCCATCCAGCGCCCCGTTCTTCTCTATCTTTTACTTCTGTAAATGCTGAATCAGCTTTCATTTCTGATCAAGATAGTTTAGACACAGCTTCATCTGACTGGCCACATTTCTTAATGGTTCTCTTTATGGCAATGATAGGATAGGTAAAATGAATTTAATTGTTTTATATCAATGAATATTCAGCATGTAAAAATAGCAGTGATTTATTCAGTAATATACGTCCCTGTATAGGTTGTGAGACAGCAAAATTCAAAGGGGGATTTCTCCATGCCTATGTTGCTTGCAAAAAGTATTTCTTCTTGACTGGGAGAAACTTCAGTCTGGGCTAAAAATCCCAGTCAGTGGCAAAAAAGAAGGCTGCGTGGTCAGTGAGCTGCCTGCCTGCTCTTGCTTGCAGAAAGAATCAATCATCAACCTTTTGGTCACACAGAACTGGGAAAAAAAATTTACGTGTGAAACAGTATTAATAAAATCAATAGCACACTGAATTACGGCTGATCTTAATGAGGCTAATGGCAATTTTACCATCAATTCCAGTGAAGGCAGGTGTTAGCCCCGTGGCTCTGCATAAAACCATTTCCCAAGCAGGAAGAAGGCAGTACTGACAGCGTTAGAAATGGTGGCAGACTATTTCTTTTAGATAATCAGCAACCTGGTAAGTCACGATACGATGAAGGATGCATGGAACAACTATAGACATGCCTGGAGAGGTTTCCTTTTAAACACAATGTTAATTTAAATGCAATTTAAGTTTGTAAAACTCTTTATGTACTTTACGTTTTTATGCTGTAAGGTGCAAGGAAAAGGAAAGTGCACATAAACCTATGTGGATTTAATTCAGACTTTTAAACATTCCCATTACTATTTTGGCATTATTATTCATAACTACTACCATAACTAGTCATAGCTACCAGAAAGCTTCCTCTCCCAAATTTCTCCTTTACACGTATTTTCATTTTCTCATATCTGTCATTTAAACTACATGAGTTCACACAAGTGACAGCAAGATGCTGTTTCATTGTTAACTGAAAAAAATCTCATTTTACAGCAATAAACACGCATGCTGCTCTAGGGAAACTGTTTTACATGTCACAACCGGTCAACATCACAGAAAACACTTCATTTCATACCGTAAACATAATTGTAACAGTATCAGTATTTTATTCTAGAAATACCATAGTTAAATTTTCTAGAAGCTATGAAAAAATCTGATTTTGAATATGACGAATCCTTAGCAAATAACAGTTCTTCCTTGTCATTCTAGTCATAAATCGTTTTTGTGTTTCTGCTTTGCTTTTTATATTGAACAAGTCCAGGCAAATACACAAATCCATAATTTTACCTTTTCTTATCTCTCTCTCTTTCTTTTTTCTTTTTTTTTTTTTCTTCAGAACAGCAATCCTTTTTATTTGAATTGCCAGCTGTACGGAATCTGCTGAATAACTGCTTAGCCAAGGTGGGCAGGAGTGAAGAACTGGCTTTTTTAAAGCCTTACCTGGAGATGCCTTTCAATAAAAGGTCCTTTCGCAACGGTGTTGGATCGGGAATTAAAAAAACTTCCTTTCGAAGAGCAAAGTCATGAACAAATGTTCAAAACCACGCTCTCGTTTTTAGCATCTGATGTTTAACTTTGCGCTTAAAATCATTTTAATGCGTCTGTAAGATAAAACCAACAGAGACAAATGTACCCATGTCTTCGTCGTGTAAACAGATGTTTATTTCAAAGAGCACAAGCCAGTGGAGCAGATGGGATTGTTCAGAAAGGGCTTTGTTTCCAAAGTTACAGTATCATGAAGTTTTGTAATGAAATGAATGTTTTCATTTGGTTAATTCCCCTTCTTTGTAAAGCTACAGATTTAATCATCTTGCTCTTGATTAATACAAAAATAGTCCTGTGCTTTCAATAGAAGTGTGCATGCAGCCTGTCAGGAGGACTGACGCTATTATTCCTGACATCCCTCCTCTGCCATAGAGGCAAACCCACCGGCGAGGCAAGGCACGCCTGTACTTCCCTGTCCCAAATCACATTTACTTGGAGACAACTGGCCCGGTAATATTAATACAAACCTAAGGTACATTTAATTTCGGATCTTCCAAAGATACGCAGGGCCACTGGTGAAAGACAGAACCAGGCTACACTTGTAACTTCTAGTTGCTTTTTAATATAGTTATTTAAAATGACTTTAGCAGGAAATAATCTCTTGAGGTGTGTCATCTCATTTCCAGAAGAGTCCTGGGAAATCACGCTAAGGCAGGGTATCAGTGCAGCTCCCTTTGCCTCGATTAATTGACTTAGGTAGGCAACACACGTCTGATGAAATGTGCTAAATGCGGTTTCTGCTCTGTCTGCTACAGTTGTGCTGCAGTAATTAACAGCAGGGTTGCTTTATTTTTTAATTTCCTGTAAGAAAAAAAAAAGATAGTAATTTAGTCTGTAAATATGTACATGTGGTGTGTAGGAAAGGTCATCTGCCGAGTTACATATGTGTGAATTTTACCTTGTGGCTCTTTCCCCCAAATGCAGTGTAACAAGCTGTAACATTGGCTTGAAAAATGTTGCAAAGTCTCCATGCAAATGCATTTTGAATTCAAAGCTAAGATGATAATAAATCAGTATATGGATGCTTTCTAATATTTCCCCGTTAAATACCATAACTCAGAAGATCGTATTACACCTGGAAAAAGGTTGACCGGCACCACCCCCTCTATGATGCCCATTCCTGTGTCTTGCACCCCTGAGCCCATGGAGAAAAGTGGCTCCAGCACGGAGCTGTGCTGGTGTGATGCTGGGTTTCTGGACTGCAGCTGACTAGTTTCTGGCTGGTTCAAGGAGATCAAACGCACTCCTGTCTGCACTTGTCCACGCTGAAATGTTTAAAGCATCATATTTTTTAAAGCTGCTTAAACGCTTAGACTCCTTTTGGGCACTGTTGGTGTCTAGGTGGCTTAGCTCTTGCAGCTCTTAGTCAAATGACGTCTAGAAGCCTCTAAAAATGTATATTGAAAATGTTGGATGATTATTATCCCTGTGCACTCTGAGTCATGTCATGTCTGGATGGGAGGAAGCCCAGGCCAACAGAGGCGGTGGCTCGGAGGAGTTCATTCGCCCAGTTTCCTGCTCGGCTGCTGTGATTTCAGCCGTGGCAGATGTCCTGCAAACGCAATTTCCCAACTCAAACACTCTTCAGCTCTGTCCGGAACTGCCCAAGAAGTGCATTTTAATGCCTTTGGCTGTGTAAAACTGAAGGGCTAGGGATGACCCCTGGCTGGTGAGTGCTGAGCCTGGGGGTAAGTGCTGCCGACAGGTACCAACCCGAAACACACGTCCCAGTGGTGATGATTTTTTTCCTTTTTGGTACTTAAGGAAAAAAGTTATGTGGATTTAATTATTCTGCATCTGTGCACAGCTATATTCAAGTGAGGTGGAGGTGCTTTGTCGCACTGCAGGTACCTGGAGCGAGTGGCTCTGGCCAGCTCCATGCAGCTTGTATCACCACCCAACTTACTTTTCAGGGAATTAAAAAATGAAACAAGTCTGGATTTACCTTCGTCTTGGTCCTTGACATCCATTTTAGTTAACTTTTTTCTACATAATCAAATATGTTTCTGCCTTGGTAGCCTATGATAAACAAGGTTGTCTGCAAGCCAACAGAGCTATACGTGTAGCTTTGAAAATCAGCCTCTTCCTTGTCACTTTTTGTGCAGGTACATGACTAACTCGTTCAGTGTTTTGGCAATTGCCTTTGAGCGGGGTGTATTCAGGGGGAATAGAGAGCTGGTATCCTGCTTGCACACGCCTTCATCTCCTGGCTTTGATACTATGGGCTTCAAGAAAAATAGCTTCTTTGCTACAGGAAAAAGCCCATTATTTATGATTTAGTCATTCCCTGACAAGCCACTCCACCTTGAGGGATATGCATATACAAAAAAGATGCTACGAGGAGGCCACCAAGAGCCATAAGTCTTCCACTCACCTAAATCACACCGAGCGAGCCTGGAAAATGTAGATTATGCAGCTGACTTGCAGAAGTAGTTCTGTCACTGCCAGCCTGATCTCGCCATCACCCACTGAAAACTCACGGTGCTTATGCTGCTTTTGACATGAAATGCTAAACTCTTTTCTGAACTTTAAAGGTGGCTTTATTTTGGAAAGAACAGAGAATAACCTTCGTGATCTCTGTCAGAAAATAAGGATCTAAGGGTGCTATTGCTGAGCACATTAATTTTTATGCTGACAGAAACTGGAAATGTGACATAAAACGTCTTTTTCAGTGAAAAGAGGACAATAGGAAAGATTATAGGAATGCTAGCCTACAGCATAATTAATGTGCTGCAATGAATTATATTCCTTTCTGGGCAACAGGGATTCATTACTCTGGGAAAAGATATTTTGTTGACTTTCTTTACTATTTTTCTTGGCTAAACTAGGAGAAGGAGAAAGGATGAACAGGTTTAGAGCGTAGGAAGAGTAATGCTTTGTCTAGGGATCAAAGACTAAGTTAGGAAGCTGGGAATGACTCAACCAGTCTTGGCCTTTGATAGTAACTCAGTCTGTGACCTTAAGTCACTTCATTTCTACTCAGTTTCTCCATCTGAAAAATATGAAGCTGTCTCCATCAAGCCATCTGCATTAGCAATGTCATGACTGATGGATTTGGGAAGTGTTTCAGGAGGGTTTCTGCAGACCACCCTGCTGGGAGAAAGGTGCGAGCTCTGCTGCCCTGTCAGCATGACCTTCAGCACGGCACCAAGCACCCTAATGCCGTGTTCATTTCCTAACCCCCAGGAAGCCCTCTGGATCTCACAGCCAAGCCAATCCCCAGGTTTATGAGCTGTTTTCAGCTTCATTGACCATTACTCCAGCTACTGCCAAGCAAACGGGTGGGATGCTCGTTCCCTAAGGAGGCTGAGTGAGAGGCATCCCCTACACCTTCAAAGTGCTGCTGATACAGTTTATTCGATCTTCAGCTAGTAATACTGTGTATTTCCTTCTTTTATGATCATGTATCCTTTGTTAAAACACATTAAAATGCATTTAAAGGAGATGCAGAATCCCTGAATTCATAGGGATCATTTTACCCTACTTTGCTCTAACTTGTACCTACCTTGAGGGGCTTTGGACATAAGCGTCCAGTAATGGGTGCCTGTGAGAGCCATCTTGGAGCACAGAAGTCATTATTTCCAGCAGCCAGCCTGTCCTGAGCCTTGGAGTCAGGCTGTCACAGCCCTGCAGCTGCCGGAGCATGTGCTGCATCCCCATCCTCACCCCTGGAAGGGCACCGTGCAAAGGGCCGTGCAAGTTATTGCACGTTGCCTTTGCTCCTCTGCGCCCTAAAAGTGGTCTGTGCCTTTGAAGGAGGCAGCGAAGAGGCACCACTAGGAGAAAATGAGAAGAACAAATCCGATAAAATATGAACGACTGAAACCTGCCTGAAGACAGAAAAGAGGGAATTAACATTTTTTTCTTCTTCACAGATTATTGGCAAGAAAGGTGAGTGAATAGTCTGATGTAATAGCTTCTAATTTACTTGCAAAACTGAAAATTAGTTGTTGTAATGACATACAAATGCTTGGTTCCCTGATATATTTCAGATAGCTATTTCTGCAGGTATTAAAGTATATACGTGTATCATGTTTAGATTTCCTAATTTGCTATTCTTTGCATGTAGATGGTAATTTATTGCCTTAAAGTACTGAGAGGAAGAAAGGAAGAAGTCTTTTGCTGCTTTTAGCTCTGGATATAATTTTGACCTTAAGAAAGAACAAGACAGATATGAGAGAGTATATTAGATGTTATTATTACCGTAATAAAATACAGATAAAAATCATAGCGCAGAAAGAATCTAAGACAACTATTAAACATTTGTCATATAAAGAAAATCAAAATTTAACTTATCAGATATTCTGGCACTTTAAAGATTCATCATGAAAAATTACTAACAGTGAAGCGTTTATGCAATATGTCATTGATGAGCTGTCTGCTTAAACGTTTAAAGAGTTTGGAAAAAGATTAAAAAATGTCAAAGATATGCTTTTTATTAGTCTGACAGAATGTTTCACTATATGTAAATTTATTTGTGATAGTGAAACAGCCTGGCATTACATTTTTTTAAGAAAACAAGGTAGGCTCATTGTCCTACCACAACATGCAGTGGTTAGTGAGCGTAACCAAACCGAGAGTGTAGGTTGTTGACTGGAAAAAATGATACAACTGTACATCAGACTTCATTCCATTTTAGAGCCAGGGGGAATTTTTCTGCATTTGTGGTGATAGAAAGACTTTCTCTCCTAATACCCTACTGGATTTGAAGTCGTTGGGTTGATTATGCTTAAAATTAAGCATATCTTAAAAGCTTGATCAACTGAGACCTAGCTGCTCCAAGTCTTTGGTATGAACCTTTCAGAGGACATAAAAGGGCTCAACGCGATAAGAAGTGAGCTATCAAGTGCTGCTCTCGAGGCCTCATCCACAACTCATTGAAGTCAACAGAAAGCTACTGAGCGTCTTCAATGGGCTTTGGATCAGACGTTCAGCGTATTAACGGTAAGAGTATTTTGTGTTCGCTTCTTATGGTCGGTCGAATGAATCCGGTGAATCTCTATGGCAACCCCTGAGCACCTCACAGCAGCTATGTGCAGTAATGGATTTTACTTCCCAGAAAGTATTCTCACTGATTTTTGTGATTTATGCCTACTGTCTCTTTTAGCCCACCGTATCTCAATTTGGGCACCATAGCGTTGCTGGCATTTCAAAACCGCAGCCAAATGTTGGAGCTGGGAGCTCCGGGAGGAGCCCAGGCCACTGCGGTTGGCTCTGTGTCTTCATTAGCAGCCACTGCATCGTAATTAGCAGCACGACACTTGGATGAACCGAAGGTCTACAAGGATGCATGTGTAAATTTATTGTTAAACACAGAGATGTAAATGCAGGAGTGAGCATTATTCTAGAGTGATTTCAGCTCCCTCACCATTTCTTTTATCTATGCTAGTAAGTAGATGAGCGTTATACATGTTGTAGAGTTTTGTTTACTTTGTTTTCAAGTAAAAATCATAAACTAAGAAAGAATGGATCTCAACTTGATTCAAAATACAGGAGAAAGGGAGAATATGTACAAGTAAAAATGACCATTGGGGGAAAAATCATTGCCATTAAGTAGGATGAAATATTTTGGTAGGAGCCTGCTGGATGGAGCTTATTTTTCATACCAATGTCTTCACACTCGTGCATGTCTGCTGTGTTTGAGGGGTATTTCTCAGCACAGTCTGCAGCGCACAGCAGTCTAACCATGTTAGACTTATAATTCCCATACAGACATTTCCTTTCAGGATGTAAATTTAGCTGTCTTAATTATGAGCTGAGTCCACTGCTTCTGCTAATGATTTTCTTGAGGCCATGGAATGGTACCTGGTGCAACCTTCCCCACTGTCTGGAAACGTGTCAAAAATATCATGTGTTCTCGCTTTGAATGCGCAAGGGCTTTTGCTACACTTCCACATATTTTGGATAAAAGGATCTTGGATAGGCGTGTCTTTGGGTTTCCCCATGTTATGACAAGGAGTGTGTTTGACTCCGCTGGTCTTTTTGCTTTTTAGTTTTAGCCAGGTCTGCAAACTATTCCTTCCTGCTGGCCATGTGCATCTTGTTAGCTTCCTGGGTGATGGGCGCAACACAGTCATGAGCAAGGTTTCTGCTGCTCAGTGATGCCTGGCAAAGTGCATCCTGTGAAATGCCACTTCATTTCATGTTTCTTAGTTTTAAATTCATCATCAAAATACGGCAAAATCATTGTTGCGTGAGACACCGTGGTGCATCAGGAAGAGTGCAAAGTCATTCCCTTCATCAGACAGCAATTGGTGCTGGCTGGAGCGCACCATAATGCGAAGAAGCCACGTGCAAGTCAAGGGGACACGCTGTTCGACTGCTCCTTCTTGACTCGGTTTCATGCTTTGCCATCAGAAGTCGTGCCGAGCACGGGCTAGCCCTGAGTGCTGGAACCGGCTGCTACCGCAGTGTCTGCCCTCCAGATGTATAAAAGAGCGTGTGCTATATTTCTATATCTCTTAAGAAAATAACACAATTTGAAAAAAACAAACTTTACTTAATACACTGTTTATATTCTCTCTTATCTTTGGTTACTCTTGGTTACGTGATCTAATCATGTCCATTTATTAATGAGGTTCCTTACAGCCACTTGAGGCAGCGTAGGAAAATTGACTGGAGGAGCTTACGGAGCAATTTAAGGCCAAATCCTGATTGCTGAACATAATGAAGTATGCTAACCGATGCATGGAGGTCCTGTTGATTACTTTAAACAACCTTAAATGAAAGAAGACAAATGACCCATGTGGGTGGAATTGATGTAATTGGCCTATGAAAAGATATTTATGAACCAAAAAAAATTGTTCCTCTCTCGCTTGCAAACGTGGGTTGTTATTTTTTTTTTCTTTGCCTATCTGCAAATACTGACAGTAATGTAACCAGCTTTCTCATGGGTCCTTCTAACTGGGCAAGTCACTGTCAGAGCACAATCTCCATTTCAAATTGATGCAAGTCAAGCACCAGGCCACGAAAGCACTCTGAAAAGGCCAACCAGTTCCTCTATTTTTTTATCAAGATGGCATTTTTCTAAATTTCTGCTGCCAAGCTATTGCATTTGATGCCCAGGTGCTTTGTGATGCACCGTTGTCCTTGCACCGTGCATTTTCCCAGTGTAGGAAGTGTGTACACGAGAATGACATATATATATATATAATCTCTCAAGTTCAGGTCTGCTCCGTGGTACTTACTTTAGGTTGCTCTTTTGCATGTAAAGCATTGTGTCAATTTGCATATTTGGGTATTTGAACTTTACAAATCGCTCCTTATGATCGACAAATAAGGTGTCATTTATGTGCTGGTGTTAAGGAAATGAGTTACATTTATCTTCACTACGTTCTCAGAATGAAGTCAGGTGCTTTGGCACAGTGCAAGCTCTCACTGCGGTGCCCGTGCTGTTTGCCTGTCACCCACTCTGTACCTTTGAGCCTGTAACGCTGCTTAATTAACGATGCCATAGACGCTACAGCCTTAAAATGAAAATTAGGTGTGTTGGTCAGTAGCCTAATGTGGATATTTTTCTAAGCCATATTCAATTATTTCACTTTTTATTTATGTAAAATACCTTGTATTTTAGATGGATGTTCTCATACTGCATTAAAATACTGCATTCAGAGTGGATATTAGGGAAAATATTCTTTCCAGAAGGGGCTGTCGGGCATTGGAAGGGGCTGCCCAGGGAGGGGGGAGTCCCCATCCCGGGAGGGGTTTCAGAGCCGTGTGGACGAGGTGCTCAGGGACATGGTTAGTGGGGGCTGGGCAGTGCTGGGGTAACGGTTGGACTGGGTGATCTTTAAGTCTTTCCAACCTAAAACGTTCTGGGATTCTATGAAAAAAATCAGCATTTTTAAGGGTCTTATGGCTAAAGACAGTTTAATTTGACACATGAATTGGAAAGTGCTTGTTTCGGTGCTTGCAGAGTTAGGGGGACTATATGATATGGTTATTCACCATCACACCATCAGCATGTGTTTGTCACAGCTCCTCCCCAGCAGTTCAGAGAACAGGGACAAGGTCCTGGCCTCCGACACCTGCCTTTGTGCTGCTCTGGGACACAATGTCACTCTCTCAGTTTGACTTCACAAATGTCCTTTCCGCTGTGAACCAGCTTGATGCTGATATGTCTGTGGAAGTATCAGAATCTGCCATTTCCATTGCTGCCAGTAGCTTTTTACTCGGTGGCAGTATTTTTTTATAATCTGTCTCTGACAGATGCAGAAATATTATTTTGTTCAAATCATGAAAAAAAATTACTCTTCCTCATTAGGGCTCCACAAGACTCATACTGGTTGCCATGAAAATGCTGGCCTTTACCAATGGTCATAGCAAATGATGTTTCAGTAGTTTTGCATTTATCTATGTTTTTACAGTGCCTCCGGTACAGTTGTATATTTTTCTCAATGTCTTGTTAAATACAGTAATGGTCAGTAACAGCAGCGAGGTAAGTACTTGATCATGACTAACTAAACAAAACTGGGAAGAAAAAGCAAACACAACCACTCCCCAGGGAATCCTGTCTCGGAATGGAGGAAAATCTTATTTCTGAGAGTTACTTTTAAAGTTCTTGGCCTTTAGGAAATGGTTCAGTTTTAGCATAAATAAACAATGACTTTCACATGCCAGTGGGGGAGACTAAAGAGATTCTTTGGGTTGTGTGAATATTTTTATGCTGTGGAGGTGCAGAGGCACAAACCCAGGGCTGCCCAACCCTGGTGGGAATGCAGTGCACCTGACACGGAGCCTTGAAAAAAATCCATAGAAGAAATGCAGCTGTGTGAATATTTTTATGCTGTGGAGGTGCAGAGGCACAAACCCAGGGCTGCCCAACCCGGGTGGGAACGCAGTGCGCCTGATAGAGTGCCTTGAAAAAAAATCCATAGAAAAAATGCAGCCATTTCCCCTTTTCCAATAGGAAACTTCCCCACGCTCCCTATGTCACCTTGGGTAGCTTGCTTACTGTTTCTGCACTTGGATCTTACATCCAAAAATCATGGACGTGCCCTTTTTTCCTTCCTCTGTTACTCTGACGTGATTTTCTGCTGCTGGGGCCAGTACACGCTCTCCAGTTGGAATTTGCGGAGTCTGGCCAGTGCAGATTATTTTGGTATGTCAGCACTACTGTAGTGCAAACCATAACTAGTTTGTGGAACGATGGATAACCAGCATGTGATGGCATGAAGGAGGAGATTTGCAGAGGAGAACGGGCAGGCTAAAATTAGATCTCTGAGCAATTTCCCTATTTTGCGAGTATTTTTTTTGTCCTGCATACTTGCACAAGAAAAAAAAAAGTTACCAGAGAGATAAAAGCCTGTGAGATATATATATATTTTGCTCTTTCTTCATTTTCAGGATCACAAGCTCAGCTTTTTAAATTTGGTGGAGCTGGAGATGGGAGAAGTGGTACTTTTATCTCCGCAAGCTTGAAGTCGCTGCAGGTTAGCATTCCTTAATTATTTTTGTCATAAAGATGAATGCCATCCTAAAAAAGTTGGAAGCGAACAGCACCTCAGCTTTGATATATGAATATTACCACTTCGAATGTTGGAATGGCATTATAGATGGTTTATGGTTTTATGACTATGAGACATTTCTTAGTCTGTGATTCAGAAATACATTTCCTACACATTTTAAAGCGACTTTTAGTCTTTGACATCTCTTTTTTTTTTTTTGGCTCGTCTTTGATTTCAGAACGTTGCTTGAAGTGAATTTAAGAGATCATAAGATTTTAGAGATACTCATCACAAAATTCAGGTGCAGAGCACTCACCTTTAGCCACCTCTAGCTTAATACCCCGCAATGTCAAGGAACGGCCGCATTGCATTATTTTTTTTTCCTGCTGGGAAATCACCAAGCCTTCATAGGTGGCTGATGCAATACGAAGTAGTTAATCTCTGTTTCATTTTCTAAATTGTATATACCCTCCTAGCTGTACAAAGATCATGCAAATGTGATATTTCAGAGAATATATTCGCAGAACGGTTGTAGTTTTTAGAATGGAAATAGCATCGGTTTGGTTTGAACGTGTTTCTCCCCTCACCCCTAGCCTGCCAAAGTGCTGGCGGTTCTGCACATTGCAATAAGCATTATTTAAAATACGTTTGAAAAAAAAAAAACAGTAAAATGGAAGACTGCCCTCTAACGTCAACAAAGCCAGCCAGAGGGGGCTGAAAAGGCAGCGAAAGGCTGTGGAGGGTAATAAGGATTGGCCATAACTTCTCTGGATTGCCAGCATTTTGAGTAGAAAAGCAGACAGAGGAACATTTGAAAATTTGGGGATTTCAGAAACATCAAATGGAGTTGAAATGCCAGGACCCAGTAAAAGCTAAATCTGAGCCTCAAAATCTGTTTGTTTGGAAACTCCTCCCCCGGATAAGAATTCAGCCATCTCCCCACTGTCTTTTCGTGGTATGCGCGTTCTGCAGTCATTGACTCCGCACAAGACGGGGGCTTGTGGGCAAGGAGGTCTTTAGGTTTACCTTAGCAGCAAAAGTCAACTGGCACTGAGTGGCAACGGGCAACAACTCCCTTGTGTCGTCGTTATTGTTGTGAAGAGCTTAGAAAGAGGTCCTAAGCTTTCTGGTGTTTAGCGCACGAGGAAATTTATGAGATGCTGCAGGTCCTTGAGGAAAGTGATAGTGCAAATATCTCAGCAACATCATAACCTCAAATTTATGGGATGGAAATAGTCAATCAATTAACCAGGGTCCAACCAGGACTTTGCAGAAGGTTCCTGATATTTACAGCAGCTACGGAAGTTACACCATCCCATTGCTGTCAGCTCCTCTAGCTACTTGTGTTCATACACAACAAAGCAGTACCGCTACCAATAAGGAAAACCTCAAAGTATTAATTTGTGGTTGTCTGAAAAGCTGTTCTCCATGAGAAGGTAGGCTCAAAATGTAAAATATTTTATGTTATGGTGCCAATTTTCAAAACACACAGATTAAGTAAAGTAAACAAGCATTGCATATGTTACAGTTTCCTATTGCAACAAGTGTACTCTAAAAATATTAAAGATTAAGAAAAAAAAGGAAAAAATCAATGTTTGCGTTAATATATGCTAATGAGTAAATAACGAAGGTTAATGAACAGAAGGCATGAGTCCCGGTGTGAGCTCCTGCCCTGTTTACATACACACCATCTTTTCTGCCTTTCTGTGATTTCTGTGTGGTTTTGGAGTTTATTTTCCACTGTTGACTGACAGCAGATTTCTGTGGATTTCATGCTGGGTCATTTATGGTTTGACTACCAGTTCGCATGCTGGCTTCTCTTTCGCCCTGGGATTATGGCTACTTAACCATGGAGAAGTATTTGGGGAATAAACATGAAATGTGTTTCCACAAACACTCCTGGCTGCAATGCTTAATTTTATGATCATTCAGCCAGCTCATAGGAATATGCACAGGGAAAGAACACCAAGGTGGATGCAAATTCAAACATGATTGAAACATCAATCACTTATTCACTGAGAAATATTTACAGTATTTTCTAACTTGAGAAGGGAATAGTGAAACATGCGTCCTAGGGGATTTTACGGGCAAATTTTATTCCAACCATTTGCAATCTATGCAGAAATTGTTCATTCGTCAAGTATTGAAAAAGGCCAGGAATGAAACAAAACCCCAAAGGGACTGAAATTGGGCTGGCCAGAAATCTCCTCCAAACTGTTTTCCATTGGAAAATGCCAGGTCATAAAGAATGAAGTGACCGGCGAAAATCAATCCATCCTGACAAAGTCACGGCGAGGAAGATTTCCTGCCAGCTTGGCTGTCGAGCTCCCCGGTCCACCCTCCTTCGGGTGTCAGATCGCTGGTGCTCGCCTGCCCGAGCACCTGGGCAGGTGGCCAGGGAGCTGCCGCTGCCCGTGCCACGCGGCCTCCGCAGCCC